>NC_136482.1:178612196-178672196 GCF_053919585.1 Euprymna scolopes
AAAAAACAAGAAACCTTAACTTGAATAAAAATAAATACGAATTATCATGTAGCTGTTTCGCAGTTTTATAAACAGGACACCTGTTAAATTCGTGGCCCGCCAGTAGAAAACACCAATCCCTCTATAAAAAAATAGTTATAATCCAATTATTACTTCACTAATACATAAAATAGAATACTACTATTCTTACTAGTACAATTACTACTTATAATATATAATATATAAATAAATACAAGGGCCCGACAATATTTTTCGGACACTTTAGTATTGGACTTTCCGAGTACCATAGAGTGGCGAAATTCCTTCAATAGAATAACATAAATATATAAAGACAATACCTGCAATAGAAATAGAAGAAATCGATTAGGTAACAAGGAATATTTGATTTTAATCATTTTTTGCAAAACATTATTTTTCGGGCATCGTTGAAAAACTGTTAATAGTCTGTAATATCACCTTTCTTCACAATAACTTTTATCAATCTCTCTTCATAATGATCAAACTATTGCACAATAACATCTCTACATGTTTCTATTAGTTGTTTTTTTTGGCATCTTGTATTTGTTACCACAGTTGAGCCTCTTTCGTTATTTCAGGTTCATCATAGACAAGTTGCGCAAGCATTTCCCAAGCATTTTCCATTAAATTTAGATCTGGGCTTTTTGCAGGCCATTCCAAAGTAGTCATATTCACTTTAGCCATCCATTCTGTCATGAGTTTTGACACATGGATGCTGCAATTATCTTGCTAT
Source organism: Euprymna scolopes (assembly GCF_053919585.1). NCBI lineage: Eukaryota > Metazoa > Mollusca > Cephalopoda > Sepiida > Sepiolidae > Euprymna > Euprymna scolopes. Next base: position 178,612,948 of record NC_136482.1, read on the forward strand.
AGAACGAAATCATTCCCCATCTCTCTTTTTATCCTTGGTAGGGCTTTCTCTTCCCGTAACTGTTTGTAGGTTTCGTTGTTCTGTCGTCCTTTCAGCCACTCTAACTATATATTTCCATTAGCAAAGATCATACCCCAAACCATAACTCCTCCTCCTCCTCCTCCTCATCCTCCTCCTTCCCCTCCTCCTCTCATCTGTCTTTTGTTCAGTAAAACAGGCTCACCCCTTCTCGACCAAGTACACCGTCTATAGGGCCCATCAAACTTGAAACGCTTCTCATCAGTAAATATAATTTTCTTAAAGTCAACATGTTTTGTTAACCACATTTTAGCAATCTCCAGTCTTGCTCGTCGTAATTCTTTGTTAGTGTATATTTTTTCTTAGCCTTTGCATACTTTAAACCAATCATGCAGCGTTCTTTGTACTGTTTGGGCGCTTACATCCAATTCACATTGCTCCTTCATTTTTCTTGCTGCAACTTTTTCTCCAGATGTCGAAAGCCGCGTAACACACTCCTCTTCATTCTCCTTTCAGTCCTATTGTCAATTGATCTTTTCCGTCCTCTCTTCTTTTTCCGCTCGGAGTTTGTCTCCAGCATGTATTCGACCGTTGATTTTGACAGCTTTAAATCCATGGCGATCCTTTTGATACTGAAGCCATCTTGCCGCTTCTTCCGTGCCAAACAACGATTTCTTTTGAATGCATTTTATCTCATTAAAATTGCCAATAGAATAGAACAGATAATTGATTCTAGTGATGACAACTAAGTGTACAAGCAGAAAATTTGCATACAGTAACATATGCATGAACATAGCTCTTAATAAAATAGAATTTTTTGTCATGTCCGAAAAATAGTGTCGCGCAAGTTTTCGAAAAAATAATTAAAAAAAAATTATCAAAGCCAAACTAAAAAAATAATTACACTAGTAGTGGATTTTCACTGCTCAACTACGTACTTACAATCTCAAAGGCACTAATAACCACCTTGAAGTACTTTTTTTTTAAAGTGTCCGAAAAATATTGTTGGACCCTGGTAATATATACTAAGTATGATAATAGTAAAACTTTACTTTTAAGAACTATTCTATTATAAAACATAAAAAGATTATATAGGAATGAAAAGGCATAAAAAAAACTTAAATACTTTTCGTCCCAGACAGGCGAATTTATAAGAGGAACAAAACCTAGCAATATAAATCTAAAACCCAATATTTAGTCTAAAGAAGCTTTTAGTATTTTATAAAAATATTATTAAAAAAACAAATGCAGTTTTAATTCCTACGGATATTATGTACAATATATCGAAGATTATATATATATATATATAAACTTCGCGGATTAAGGACTATCCACTTATTAAGTGTTTCCTTTCAGATTAAATATATTATTTCAAAGTGTTTTAACATGTTTTATTAACTATTTGCTCTTATATATATATACACACATATATAAATATATATATATATATATATATATATATATATACAACAACAACAAAGGCCCTTAACGTCGAGGACGACGATTGGCAAGGCGCTTCAGTCTTCTACAGTTCAGGAAGTCTGTGTATTGCTGGCAGGATCTTTTGGCACCAGATCTTATAGCAGCTTGCCACTTTGCTCGGTTGCCGGCAGAGGTTTCCCAAGTGTTGTGAGGGATGCCGAAGACCTGGAGGTCACGTTTCAGGCAACTACTATGGATATGTCAAGAATATATATATATATATATATATATATATATACATACTCCTATGAATTCGGTTTTCTTTTGTGTGTATCGATATTCATATTAAAAGCCCCTCTTTTCTATTTATTTTAAACGGAAATACAATTTTTGTTATATCTTGGTTGTGGAATTGCATTCACTAGCAAACGATCTAGCTAATTTGCATATTCTTTTAAACATTCATTTTAATTAATTCCCTATTAGTTGCTTCGGGGTTTTTAATGGGATAATCATCTTAAGTTAACTATTACGTGTAATTATATTCATGCAGATATTCTACATGATTTATACTTGCATAATATTTGCGGAAAAAAGTATATAGTAAACACAAAATTGTTTCCATATATATTTATGTATACGTATATATTTTTGTTAAACAAATCTATCTATCTATCTATCTTATATAAATATCTATAAAAATGAACATGTCTGTGTGTCTGTCTGTGTGTCTGTCTGTGTACATTTCCTTACACAATAACTCTGTCAATTTTTAGTCTACAGACTTGAAATTTGATATACAGGATACTGAGATTTGCGAATATTGATGTGATCGGTTTCCGAAAACAATAAATGTTAAAGGGTCATAATAGGGGTCAAAGTTTTAAAAAATTGACCGTTTTTTAGGGGTTTTTTTGCTCAACATACACCTCCAAACACCCGGGCAACGCCGGGCACCCATGTTAGTATATTTATAAAAGTGAAGGTGTCTGTCTGTCTGTCTGTTTGTCAGTCTGTCCGTCTGTGTGTCTGTGTACATTTTCCTTCGCAATAACTCTGTTAATTTTCAGTCTACAGACTCGAAATTTGATATACTTAGATTTAGGAAAATCGATGTGATCGGTTTTTGCCCAGAAATTTGGCTGTTAAGGGGTCAAAGTTCAACGATTTGATCTTTGAGAACTCTCCGAAACTCCTCCGACAATTTGGAGTCCAACCCCTTGAAATTTTAGATATAGGTTACTTGGACATGTATCTAACTTAATATCTTGTATTTGAGCCCAAAACAATAAATGTTAAGGGGTCATAATATGGGTCAAAGTTAAAAAAAATCATTTTTTTTTTTTTTTTGCTCAGCATACACCTCACACCCGGGCAACACCGGGCCGTAATGCTAGTATGTCTATAAAAGTGAACGTGTCTGTCTGTGTACATTTCCCTACGCTATAACTCTGTTAATTTTCAGTCTACAGACTCGAAATTTGTTATACAGGGTACTGAGATTTGGCAAAATCTATGTGATTCGTTTCCGGCCAGAAATTTGACTGTTAAGGGATCAAAGTTCAACGATTTGATCTTTGAGAACTCTACCAAACTCCTCCGACATTTTTGGATCTAAACACTTGAAATTTTAGATATAGGTTCCTTGACCATGGATCTAACTTAATAACCTGATTTGAGCCCAAAACAATAAATGTTAAAGGGTCATAATAGGGGTCAAAGTTAAAAAAATTCAGTTTTTGTTTTGCTCAGCATACACCTCACACCCGGACAACGCCCGGCACTCGCGGCAGTATATCTATAAAAGTGAACGTGTCTGTGTATCTGAATGTGTGTCTGTCTGTGTGTCTGTCTGTGTACATTTCCTTATGCAATAACTTTGTCAATTCTTAGTCTACAGACTCGAAATTTGATATACAGAGTACTGAGATTTGGGAAAATCTTTGTGATCGGTTTTCGCCAGAAATCTGGCTGTTAAAGGGTCAAAGTTCAACGATTTGACCTTTGAGAACGCTACCAAACTCCTCCGACAATTTTGGGTCTACACACTTGAAATTTTAGATATAGGTTCTTTGAACATGGATCTAACTTAATAACTTGATTTGAGCCGAAAACAATAAATGTTAAGGTGTCATAATAGGGGCGAAAGTTTAAAAAAATTGACCTCTGCGGTCTCTAACTAATTACTCAGACAATTTATGGTCTAAACATTTGAAATTCACATAAATGCTATTCAGAGATAGAGCAAGCTTTTTCGTCGGTTTGGGTCGAAAATTTTTAGTTACCAATATATAAATGTATGTATGTATGTTTGCATGTCTGCCTAAAACTTTCAACAGTGGCGACGGATTTTACCAAGATCAGTATCGTTTTAAAGTTCGACCTTTCATACGACAAATATCGAAAAATTTGCTAAAAACATTAACATCTTCACCTTCAACTAGGCACTTTTCTACAGGGGGGGTCGCTTTTTTCGCCGATATTTTTGAAAGATATCCTCTCCTTTCGATTGTCTAGCCTTAATGTAAACATAAATCACATCAGATTTGGCGGTGATCGTAACCGCAAAGACGTCAGTTTTGTTTGTCCGTTCTTTTCCTCCTTTGCGGTACGGGTTCGAGCCTGCCTTCCTACTACCACTTTTTTTTTTTTTGCTCAACTTACACATCAAAACACCTGGGCAACGCCGGGTTGAAATGCTAATATATCTATAAAAGTGAACGTGTCTGTGTATCTGTGTGTGTGTGTGTCTGTCTGTGTACATTTCCCTACGCAATAACTCTGTCAATTTTTAGTCTACAGACTCGAAATTAGATATACAGGGTAGTGAGATCTGAGAAGATTTTTGTGATCGGTTTTCGGCCTGAAATTTGGCTGTATAGGGGTCAAAGTTCAACGATTTGATCCTTGAGAACTCTACCAAAATCCTCCCACAATTTTGGGTCTAAACACTTGAAATATTAGATATAGGTTCCTTGGACATGAATCTAACTTAATAACTTTATTAGAGCTCTAAACAATAAATGTTAAAGGGGCATAATAGGGGTCAAAGTTAAAAAAAAATGTTTATAACGATTATTTCGATTTTATTTTCATTACAAGTGGGAATTGTTTTCAAACAAAAAGAAATAAAATATATTTTTCTAATTAAAAAACCCAAAAACAAACTACTAGATCGAGTTACATATAACGACAATATTTGGTACCCAGCGTAGTTTACCTCATAAAAAGAAATCAAAATCTATTTTTTGGCTAATACGTTTCAACGGCCTTTAAACATAACATAAAAGAAGGAATTAAAAAAAAAATGATTAAAATTTAACATTATGGAATTAGGGATCATTTTCTCATATAAAGTTAACGTAAATGAGCACCCACTTCTTCGCGATGTAGCGGTAAACGAGACATGTAATCATTGAACATTGTTTTCAAGTTTGTTAGCGAGGGCAGGATGGGGCAAAAGAGAGAATATGGTGGGGTAGGTGGTCATAATTCCCCAAACATTTTTTAAAAAAATACGTACGGACACTTCAAAACGCTTTGAAAAGGTCTTACCGTTAAATATTATTGGTCGCTATCAATTAATTATTATTTCCTGATATTTTTAAGGCTTGTTAACACGCAAAAATCACCAGGGTGGGCCTGTACAATGCAACCCCCCTCCTTGTATTTTTCCTTTTTGTCTTTTTTGATTATTTTTCAACAAATTACAGCCCTAAGACCTTTATGATCCAATGTATCCCGTATTATTTTCACTGGTCGCTATGTTTATTTTCTCACGCGCACGCACTCAATTTTTGCACGTTTATGCATTAATTCTGTATACTCATTTTCAAATTTATACATTAATTTTGTATACTCACTATTCCATAGCTAGCTAAAAACGTATACTGGCCCAACGAATCACGGGTAGTCTAGTCTATATATATATATATATATATATATATATATATATATATATATATATATATATATATATATATATAGAGAGAGAGAGAGAGAGAGAGAGAGAGAGAGAGCCTTCCATCTATATACACTTCGATGCCACTAAACTAGCACTTCACCGTAGTCAAATATCAAACTTTCAACTATTTATTTCATAGACGGCAGCTCTAGCCATTAGACCACCGGAGAACTTCGCATTATATAACTTTAATTGACAGAGCTAATCCTTCCAACGTAAGCAAGAAAACCTGGAGGTTCATTTGCATAACAGCCAGGTGAACTGATTAAAACAATGAGTTTTAAAGCGTGGGTCAGAACGAATCAGACTGGTAATATCGACGACGGTTTAAGGTTTATGAAAGAAACGAAATCAACTATTGGAAGAATTGGAACAACTCTGATTACCGAGTGTCTGCACCCAAACGATTTTATTGGAGAGAGAATGCCATACATAGTAGCTTGAAAAGTAATTTGCATAACGGACAGGCGCACAAATAAAGGCGGGAAGTGTTCACGCGTGAGGTAGGACGAACTAAACGGCGAAAGAAGTGTTAGTATCGTGACGGTTTATTGTTAATTTATAAAAGAAATTAAAACACAGATTAAAAGAATTGGGAAATGATGTTTACCGAGTGTTTAGGCCGATTAAAAGATTATCCTAAACTTTCTTTTATTATCGTAAACATATATGTTTTTTTAATATATCAAATGTATTGGTTTCACACGATTGCGATGCCAAAACGGCGTAATTTTACGCATTATTAATCTCTGACTCTTGCCTTAAAAGAGATTTACCTCAAACCTGCAAATAAATTGCATTACTCAGTATTTCTAGAATGGAATTCTCTTGTGTTTTTCTATAGTATTTATCTTATTTTTCAGCATTTATGGGATTTATTAATCGTATTATATGGATTATTTGCAGCACTGTTCTCATCTTGGGTGTTGTTAACACAACGTCTCGGTTGATGTAATCTCCGACTTTCTTCATGTGTGTCTTGCCGAACTCGAGAATCCTTCTGTTGGATTAGGGAATCTGCACAGAATTTTGAACGTAACCCTTTATTTAATCCACGGGGATAGTATGACCTTGTTCCGTCAGCCATGACTGGGTAGACGTCCTAAGTAATTGACAGTTGTATTTTTAGTGTCGCCCTTTAACCTTTAGAAGAGTGTTACTTACAACTGAATTTTACGAAATACTTTATGCACTATGCCACGGATCATTGCAGATTCCCGAGTATATGTTTATATGTCTATCCTAATGTACATCATGGGTAAATACCGGATACATAAGTGGATCAGAGTTAACTTTTATATCCAAATTCAACGGACGTATTTCCTGAAGTGTAAGGAAGTGATTTACACAAATAATAAAAAATATCGGAAACATAGTTATAACTCATGAAGTAATTAAAAAAATGAAGGGATAAGTGATCGAAAGTCAATAAATTTATGAGCCAGAATTTGTTTACGGACTGTTTTGAGTTATTTGCTCGGAGCAGATCGGGAGAACGATCTCAACAAACAACTAAGACGTGAACGTTAGTATTTAGAGGATCGTTTTCCGTGATGATGTCACGCATAAACGAAGAATACAACTGATATTTACTGTTTATGTCGGTGTCTGTGTTTTCGTTTGTTTTATAATTTTGTAAGACAGTGCTCGCACCCACGAAAATCGCTAACGGGAGAGACGGTGACACAGCCAGAATCAGAAAAGAGATGAAGAAGAAAGCCTACGCAGACAACGCTTGGAATCGGTAATTGTCGAGAACAGGGTAGCACATGGATTCACATAACAACTAAACTTTTAGAAAAAACATTCCACTGCAAAATAGCTATTTTTTTTTTAAAACAAACAGAATATCAGCTCATATGAAATCTAACTTTTATTTTTATGTTACTTGTATTCGTCCTAATGTGTTACTGAAACGTGTGGGAATACTGTTAATTAGAGAAACATTTAAGTGGGGTGGTTGCGCAAGAAGATATCTGTTCACATTACATTTTAATTCCAGCTTGTTGGTACAGTCGTGGAAACAGGTAGCAGAGAAAGCATTTCAAAGGCAATAAATATGAGGAAAAAAGCTATTAGAGAAGAAAGCTTTCCATCAGGTGCGGACTGTCACATTGAATGCGTGGGAGGTTGCTGAGCGAAAACTCATAGATGCAATATTACGGCGCCGAAACAGTGATCGAAGGATGGTGGGCCATATTATAATCGATGTTCTTTTTGGACCATTTTTTGGTCTAAGAGTGTGTGTGTGTGTGTGCGTGTGTGTGTGTGTGTGCGAGAGAGAGAGAGAGAGAGAAAGAGAGGAGGGACACTTGTATTTGTTGCATCAACCCAAATGTGGCAACAATACTCCATGCATTGGCGAATATTGGCACGTGTGAAACTTGACAATTATCTTCTACGTAGTTGTTACATTTCAATGTACCCGTGAATGTCAAACTGACGAGATTGAATGTTGGACTTTCAGGTAGAATGCAATTAACCATGGTGATCAGTGGTTGAAAAGTTTTTTTATAATTGTTAAATGAAATGAATTTCGTCTTAGTAGCCTTAAATGTAACTATCCATTTTAGCTGCATATCACTACATAGTTGATATAATGCGATGTAATGAATATAAGTACATCCGGGTCTTTTCTTCTCTGCAATATTGTGATTGGTTGATTAAACCATACTCACCAGCTTGGGGAAGTATTTTGAGAAAGCCGCCGAAAGGTACACCGCTTTATACTACGAACTCTGCTGCGTCTAACTACTTGTCCATACTGCGACATATCAGAACACTTATTGGAACTGAAGCAGGACCGCTTAGCTATTTCAACGATATATATATATATATATATATATATATATATATATATATATATATATATATATATATCCCTTTCTATATCTCAATAATGGGGGTCATTTTGTAAAATTTCAGCCATTTGTCTTGGATATGTGTGCATTTGCTTTGTCCACATGTCGAAAATAGAACGTAGGTCATCAGCAACTATACACATCTCGGACATAATTGGTAATTTATGGGAATCAAGAATAATGATACAAGGATCGACTATTCTTGCACATCTACATTAACGCTATGTTGCTTGGCTGTGTAGCTATTAAAGACGACTTGAATCTTTACTTTGGTTAAAAGGATCGACAACTATATCTATAATTTGCTTCGAATTGTGTCTATCTGTTATATCTCTGTATTGTATTATCTCCGATAAAATAAAATTTCTTTCATATATTATACTAGCGGGGCACCCGGCGCTGGCTGGCTGTTCGTATATTACGCTTAAATATGATAATTTAATTTATGCGGATTTATTTATTTATTATTATAGCGTCAATTCTGCATTGTTTATTATAAAGAAAAAGACAAGATATATATTTCCAATCAATTACAAGAGAAACATCTGATAAAAATATATAGGAAAAATTACTCTTGTAATATACGATGGGGTTGATGAAATGACGAAGGTAGAAGCAACTACTGAAAATGTAAATGAAAATATTGGACCTTTGAACAATCAAATTCTTTACAAAGAAACAATTAAACTTGTGATTGAACATGGGAAGACGAAAGAGGGGATTGATATCTTCATATTAGTAGATGAGAAGGTAAGAGCTGGCAATTTAGAAAAACCGCCGAACCTCCGATTTGTGAATCGGAGAAGACTAAAATCTATTACTACTAAAGTGAATGAAGTCCTGACATTTTTTCCAGTAAAAAAATTTAAAACAGTGCATTAACATCATTAAAGCTGCTTCTAATACTGTATCAATGTTGCTTGGAGTGGGAAAAGGTAAAAAAAAGAAGAAAAAAGGTGGCTGAAACATCTAAATGGGCGAATAAAGCAACTTCGAATAGAGTACAAGCTGCCGTAGAAGGCAAACTCCAAATCAGAGCGGATTCCATAAACTAAATAAAAAAAATATATACATTTAATAATTTTTATATTTAATCAGAAGAGACATTTCCATGGTATTTTGTAATCAACCAGAAGGGACATTTCCAGGGCATTTCATACTTAACCAGATGGGACGTTTCCATAACATTTTATAATTAACTAGAAGAAACGTTTCCATGGCATTTTATAATTAACCAGAAGGGATATTTCCAGAGCATTTTATATATAAGCGGAAGGGACATTTACGGGGCATTTTATAATTCATCGGAAAGCACATTTCCAGGGCATTTTCTAGATAACCAGAAGGAACATATATAGGGCATTTTGTAATTATCCAGATGTGACTTTTCCCGGGCATTTTAGTAATGTGTAAAGTTTGTTACATTAAATGTAGTAATAGAAAAACAAATCGTATGAAAGGTCGAACTTCAAAACGATACTGATCTTGGTAAAATCCGTCGCCACTGTTGAAAGTTTTAGGCAGACATGCAAACATACATACATACATTTATATATTGGTAACTAAAAATTTTCGACCCAAACCGACGAAAAAGCTTGCTCTATCTCTGAATAGCATTTATGTGAATTTCAAATGTTTAGACCATAAATTGTCTGAGTAATTAGTTAGAGACCGCAGAGGTCAATTTTTTTAAACTTTCGCCCCTATTATGACACCTTAACATTTATTGTTTTCGGCTCAAATCAAGTTATTAAGTTAGATCCATGTTCAAAGAACCTATATCTAAAATTTCAAGTGTGTAGACCCAAAATTGTCGGAGGAGTTTGGTAGCGTTCTCAAAGGTCAAATCGTTGAACTTTGACCCTTTAACAGCCAGATTTCTGGCGAAAACCGATCACAAAGATTTTCCCAAATCTCAGTACTCTGTATATCAAATTTCGAGTCTGTAGACTAAGAATTGACAAAGTTATTGCATAAGGAAATGTACACAGACAGACACACAGACAGACACACATTCAGATACACAGACACGTTCACTTTTATAGATATACTGCCACGAGTGCCGGGCGTTGTCCGGGTGTGAGGTGTATGCTGAGCAAAACAAAAACTGAATTTTTTTAACTTTGACCCCTATTATGACCCTTTAACATTTATTGTTTTGGGCTCAAATTAGGTTATTAAGTTAGATCCATGGTCAAGGAACCTATATCTAAAATTTCAAGTGTTTAGATCCAAAAATGTCGGAGGAGTTTGGTAGAGTTCTCAAAGATCAAATCGTTGAACTTTGATCCCTTAACAGTCAAATTTCTGGCCGGAAACGAATCACATAGATTTTGCCAAATCTCAATACCCTGTATAACAAATTTCGAGTCTGTAGACTGAAAATTAACAGAGTTATAGCGTATGGAAATGTACACAGACAGACACGTTCACTTTTATAGACATACTAGCATTTCGGCCCGGTGTTGCCCGGGTGTGAGGTGTATGCTGAGCAAAAAAAAAAAAAATGATTTTTTTTAACTTTGACCCATATTATGACCCCTTAACATTTATTGTTTTGGGCTCAAATACAAGATATTAAGTTAGATACATGTCCAAGTAACCTATATCTAAAATTTCAAGGGGTTGGACTCCAAATTGTCGGAGGAGTTTCGGAGAGTTCTCAAAGATCAAATCGTTGAACTTTGACCCCTTAACAGCCAAATTTCTGGGCAAAAACCGATCACATCGATTTTCCTAAATCTAAGTATATCAAATTTCGAGTCTGTAGACTGAAAATTAACAGAGTTATTGCGAAGGAAAATGTACACAGACACACAGACGGACAGACTGACAAACAGACAGACAGACACCTTCACTTTTATAAATATACTAACATGGGTGCCCGGCGTTGCCCGGGTGTTTGGAGGTGTATGTTGAGCAAAAAAAACCCCTAAAAAACGGTCAATTTTTTAAAACTTTGACCCCTATTATGACCCTTTAACATTTATTGTTTTCGGAAACCGATCACATCAATATTCGCAAATCTCAGTATCCTGTATATCAAATTTCGAGTCTGTAGACTAAAAATTGACAGAGTTATTGTGTAAGGAAATGTACACAGACAGACACACAGACAGACACACAGACACGTTCATTTTTATAGATATTTATATAAGATAGATAGATAGATAGATTTGTTTAACAAAAATATATACGTATACATAAATATATATGGAAACAATTTTGTGTTTACTATATACTTTTTTCCGCAAATATTATGCAAGTATAAATCATGTAGAATATCTGCATGAATATAATTACACGTAATAGTTAACTTAAGATGATTATCCCATTAAAAACCCCGAAGCAACTAATAGGGAATTAATTAAAATGAATGTTTAAAAGAATATGCAAATTAGCTAGATCGTTTGCTAGTGAATGCAATTCCACAACCAAGATATAACAAAAATTGTATTTCCGTTTAAAATAAATAGAAAAGAGGGGCTTTTAATATGAATATCGATACACACAAAAGAAAACCGAATTCATAGGAGTATATACATATATATATATATATATATATATATATATATATATATATATATAAGAGCAAATAGTTAATAAAACATGTTAAAACACTTTGAAAAAACATATTTAATCTGAAAAGGAAACACTTAATAAGTAGATAGTCCTCAATCCGCGAAGTTTATATATATATATATATATAATCTTCGATATATTGTACATAATATCCATAGGAATTAAAACTGCATTTGTCTTTTTTTAATAATTTTTTATAAAATACTAAAAGCTTCTTTAGACTAAATATTGGGTTTTAGATTTATATTGCTAGGTTTTGTTCCTCTTATAAATTCGCCTGTCTGGGACCAAAAGTATTTAAGTTTTTTTATGCCTTTTCATTCCTATATAATTTTTTATGTTAACAACATATAATAGAATAGTTCTTAAAAGTAAAGTTTTACTATTATCATAGTTAGTATATATTACCAGGGTCCGACAATATTTTTCGGACACTTTGAAAAAAGTACTTCAAGGTGGTTACTAGTGCCTTTGAGATTGTAAGTACGTAGTTGAGCAGTGAAAATCCACTACTAGTGTAATTATTTCTTTTAGTTTGGCTTTGATAATTGTTTTTATTATTATTTTTTCGAAAACTTGCGCGACACTATTTTTCGGACATGACAAAAAATTCTATTTTATTAAGAGCTATGTTCATGTATATGTTACTGTATGCAAATTTTCTGCTTGTACACTTAGTTGTCATCACTAGAATCAATTATCTGTTCTATTCTATTGGCAATTTTAATGAGATAAAATGCATTCAAAAATGCAACCGGGATATTGTGCTAAAGGTTACAGTTAGGGTTAGTAGTAAGGTGGGTTTTCGTTTCTTTGATCCACATGGAAGTGAAGAGTGCCAAAAAGCCTTAAAAACAAAATAAATTCATTGGTTGATGGAAAAAAGGAAATTTGATAGTAATGTGAGCAATAGAACAAGAACTCATTGGATGAAAGTTCAAGGAGACAATGCTTTATTGCAAATCTAAACCTAATGATGTCCTTCGGGTATGAAACACAAATATTTTGGTGTCGATCACGTGTAAGTATATTTCATACTTTAGCACCTACTCTCCGTTTCTCTCTTTTTTGCCCTTTCTATTCATATAATGCACACACACACACGCCGCCACACCCACATATATAATTATTTCATCTCTCCACATAGAATCTAATAAGGAGATATAGTATTTTAGTTATCAATTTTCACTATTTTCTTCAATAGTTTTCAATACATGGTAAGCTTGCTAAACTAAGCATCATATGTATATATACAAACGTAAGGTAACACGAATTCCATGCTTTTAAGCCTGACGATTCCTTACAGGGATGAATCGTCGAATATTTTGTGTAGCTTAATTGCCATATATTTTCATAAATGACTAAATATAAATCTCTATATATATATATATATAAAAGTGAAAGAGTCTGTGTGTGTGTGTGTCTATGTGTCTGTGTACATTTCCCTACGCAACAACTCTATCAATTTTAAGCCTACAAATTCCAAATTTGATATACAGAGTACTGAGATTTGGGAAAATCGATTTGATTGGTTTTCGGACAGAAATTTGGTGATTAAGAGGTCAAAATTCAACGATTTGACTTTTGAGAACTCTACCAAACTCCTCCTACAATTTTGGGTCTAAACACGTGAAATTTTAGATATAGGTTCCTTGGACATGGATCTAACTTAATAACTTAATCTGAGCCCTAAACAATAAATTTGATGGGTTCATAATAGGGATCAAATTTTAAAAAAATTGACCGTTTGTTTTTGTTTTGCCCAGCATACACCTCAAAACACTCGAGCAACGCCGGGCACCCATGCTAGTATATATATATATATATATATATATATATATATATATATATATATATATATATATATATATATATAATTAAAGCTACATCTATTTCTGAAATTGCTAAAAAAGAGGTCATGAGGTACATTCTAAGATACCACATAGAGCGGCTTTCACGAATTCATACTACTGCTGTTGAATATAAATACATTTTGACATCTACTAAAACATACATATGCACACACACACACACACACACACACACACACACACACACACGGTGACTGCTTTCAGAAAAGACGGACATTCATATGCTTAAAATACCCGTACAAATATAGATACTTATGACCTTATCTTTGCAAACGCTGACGTTTTATTTTCCGGACGAGGAAAATAGTCTCAGCCACAGAAGACAGCAACAAGAAAAGCAAAAAAAAAAAAAAAAAAAAATCGAAATAAGAAAAAAAAAAGACCTCGAAATATAGAAAGTGCGTACAGAGAGTCGAACTAAACGGTGAGTAGACCTTAGCGCGATAGACGTGGAAAAGATGGTGCGGGATGACGTCGGTGGGGATGACGTCGGGAGGGATCCGCGCACAAAAATCAGCAGGGCTCCTGTACGCAGCAGGAAAAAGCGGCGCGTTATCACGTCGACTAGAGACTGGAAGGGAAAGCGACGCCATCTTCGTGACAACATCGACCTTCGAATTCAATGTTTCTCTCAAGGGCGGCGTTTCTCGAATGGAAACGAGATCTCGTCAAAAAAATAATATAGAAGAGAAAAAAAAGTAAAAATTATTAAAAAACACAAGTAATGAGAAGACGAGATCTCATTTTGCCAGGAAGAATGTTGGCTGACGAGGAGCGGTTCACAGCATCCATTTCTTCTCTCTTCTCTCTATGTGATCGACCAAGTAATGGATGCTATCTCAGTGGGAGAACCTGCTTGGCACGGTCTTCACCTTATCTGTCATATCTCAACGAAGAAACACTGTTTTCGTTTCGTTTTTTGGTTTTTCTCTAATGGAAGGAGATTCTGCAGACAACTTTAATGCTTTACAGTAAATGCTAAACACTGTGTTCAGTCGAATAGAGAATGACTGGCAAATCACCGGCCTTTGTAACAAACACTACTCCTTCACTGTCTCTTCGGAGAGTTGTCTTCTCTTTGTCTTCTCTTTCTCTCTATCTCTCTTTCCATCTATCTCTTTTTCTTTCTCTCTGCCCACGAGACAGAAGAGATCTCTATTTCTGAAGTCAAATTTAAAGCCGCCATGGGATAATTGAAAATCAGAGGTAAAAACAACAAAATAGTTATTTTTAAAAATAGTATATGACACAATTCGTGCGTTTATTGATGAGGATGGTATTGCAAATTTGCTTAGAGAGATGCGCAATAATATTCACTCATTAAATCCTAGTGATGTAAATGCTATTTTAAAAACCGGACCGACCGACCGACTGAAAGACAAAACCATTCATAAAGATGTGAGGACTCAACTAGAAATACAAAATAACAATATATTAATAAGCAACCTAGTTGGAGTAATACATTCACCCATATATATATATATATATATATATATATATATATATATATATATATATATATATATATATATATATATATATACACTAAATGGAGGCCCGGTGTTGCCCCACCGTAAAATACGCTTAAACACGATATTTCAATTTATGCAGATTCTATAATAATACATAACCAATCTGCATAAATTAAAATATCATGTGTAAGTGTATTGTATAACGGGGCATAGCCGGATGTCCAGCTAGTATATATATATATATATATATATATATATATATATATATATATTTGTATGTATCCATACAAATATCTACCAATCTCTCTCTCTCTCTCTCTCTCTCTCTCTATATATATATATATATATATATATATATACATATATATATATACATATATGTATATGTATGTATACATAAATATATATATATATATATATGTATATATATGTATACATATATGTATATGTATGTATACATACAAATATATATATATATGTATGTGTGTGTGTGTGTGTTTAAGCTTCTGTGCGACAACGTCGGGTTGTCAGCTAGTATATATATATATATATATATAGTAATATATAGTAATAGTAATATGTATATATATATATATATATATTACACACACACATATATATACACACACACATATAGAAAGAGAGAGAGAGAGAGTGTGAGTGAAAGAGAGAGAGAAAGAGATAATGATCGAGAGTAGAGTAAATAGGTGGTCAATGTAATTAATACAAGATCATTTATATTTATGACGATAGAGAGATTATATAGGAATATAGTTGATATTTTCTCTTAAACGATTGGAACATATGCCAATCATCTTGTATTAATTCATTTACTTGCTATTCACTCTATAGAGCCGATTATATATATGCAGTATTCGGAACGATTGTTTGTAATTCCTATACTTTCCCCACTATTAAACCGAATAGGTATATTGCTCTTTACCATTGTTCTCGTATTTTTGCTTCACACAATTATTTTTTCTCTCCTTTTCTCTTCCATCTCTCTCACTTATGCTTTCTTTCTCTCTTCCCCCCTTTCTTTCTCCCCTCTTTCTCTGCCTCTCTCTCCGATATAGAGTCCTAGAGTGGATGAAACGCGGAATATTCAGTGTAGCTTAATCGCCATATATATTTTATAACTTACTAACAGTTTACGCATAAAGTTATACTTTCGTATACTAATTTTATGTGAGTAAATTAAGTAGTTATATATATATATATATACATATACATATATATATAAAGTTATAGAAAGATAAATTCAATATGGGTATATATGAATTTATTTCTCGATTCAATGAGGAAAAGCATCATTGGTAGGAGGGGCTATAAATCCTTGTTTTATTTTAATCTTCATTTTAATACTTTAACATTTCCTTCCTAATGTACCTAATGTAGTATAAGCTAGATGCCATATTTTCCTATAGTTGTAACTTAGCTTTTTTCACCTTTGCTAATGAAGCATCAGCACTCGAAATGCCTAGGTATAACTAACATTAATAGCCCCTCCTATAAATATGTTTCTTCTTCGTTGAACTGACACGTATATACAACAGAAGTTCGTCATGCTTTAGCTTTTAAAAATTTTAGGGCTTCAAGTCTTTTAGCTGCAATCTGCTGTTGAGTTGCTGTAATCTTTCTCCAAGAGCGTACTTTTCGAATCGAAACGCCTTGTATTTCTTTTTTCTTTTATCTCCTCCCTTTTCATTCGATCTTCATTCCTATATATCATCTCGTGACTTCACACCCACGCCCACGAATTGAATGCTGACGCAACATTAACTCGGCACGTGAGTCGTCAGTGTGCATACTATTCACGCGAACGTAAACATATCATAAAGGTTTCAATTTCATCTAATTTTAATCGAAAAAAAACTTGTTTTTTTTTTTTAAAAAACGAAGGACCATTCGTAATATTAAAGTTATAAAAGCTCTTATAATTTGTGAATAAAAATTAGTACAAGCCTGATTTTTACAGCATACAGTGTTCGCGTCAGACAAGAAGAATAAAGAAAAAAAAATGACCGCTGCGTTTACTTATAGGCTGGAGATCTCATGAGTTAACAAGACTTCAGGGCATGTAATATGTATATGAAAGGCAGACGGTTTCAATAAAAAGTGTTGATCAGAGAAGGGTATTCTTTTTTGGCGAAAGTGAGTTTTGTCATCGGCGTGTTGCATTTTGAGATCGAGAATTGTGAAGAAGGAAAAAATGCCAAGTACGTCCAAGGATGGAATACTGTTGCCATATCTGGGCAGGAGCTGCTAAAAACAGCATATCCTGCCTTGACAGAGTACAAAATAGACTTCGTGGCTTAGTGGGGGATGCCCTTTTCTCTACCCTGCAACCTCTCTCCCACAGAAGAGACGTGGCGAGCCTATCCTTGTTTTATCGTTATTTCCATGGCAGGTGCTCGTCTGAACTCCAATCTCTGGTCCCCCCTCGCCAATCTTTCACGAAAAACACCCGTCTAGCTGAATCCACTGTGAAAAAGTTCCCCCACTCTATATCTGTGCCTAAATCAAAACGTGGATTCCATGAACAGAGCTTCTTTCTTAGAACTGCACGCCTGTGGAACTCTGTTCCGTCTGCCTGCTTCCCTCCGGACTACAACTTGGATGTCTTCAAGTCCAATGTTAACAAATTCCTAATGAACCGCCCCCTTAATTAAACACTTCATTAAATCTCCACACTAACGTAATGTACTTGCAATAACCCTTATCCCTGAGTGGCTTCCGGGCCTTGATAAGTGGTGATCACTGTGTAAAAAAAAAGAAGGAGAAAAATAGTTAACATAAATTGTTGGAATATTTTACAGCACATTTTATATGCTTCTACGTTTTTTTTTATCAGACTAAATTCTGTTTGAGATGAGTTTAAGCTATAAACATACTTGTTTTCTGATGCAATATTCTGGTCATCTTTAATCATCATATTATCTTGTCTGGTGTCGTTAATATTTATTTTGTCGAACTCAAAGCACAATATAAGTGCGAAATTATAAATTTCATAGAAAACTACACAAGAAACGATATAAAATAATATGGTTGAATAGTTACATAATTTTGAATTATTGGCCTGAACGTCTGCTTTCCCCATTTTTTTTTCACTCGTGTTCACCCCAAACAAGTCATATCACAACTTGGACATAAGGCGCTACTATTCGAGACCATGCCTCGTCAATATTAACAATATGTTGGTTTACGTGACATTTAAACTTCTACATATCAGTACAGTCAGGGAAGCAGGTAGCAGGAAGGGAATTCCAGTCTAGTTGTTCAAGAGAAGAAACTATTAGAGTAGAACGCTTTCTGGCATTTAGGAACTTCTACAGTGACGGGGTGTGATTTTGTTGCTAAGCAGATTTGTCGGAGATATGTACGTCGAGAGAGCACGTGAAACGACTTCATCAGAGCACATTCCATTAACATACAAGGGACCTATTAGATTGAAGACTCTTTTTTGAACCCTATCTAAGAAACGAGTGGCAAACGCACCAGTCCAGATGCATGGGCGAATGGTGGCCTTGTAGAGGTACAGGATACTCTCAGGTGTAAGTAGTCTTCTAGCACGAAAGAGAAGACCCACCTTCCTTGCATAAGCCTTCGCAATATGTTCAAAGTATTTGTTCCATTAATTTTTATTTATCCTCATCTTTTATTAGTTGTTTCACGACGTTTTGGCCAACTATTCCTCTGGCCTTCTTCATGTGGTAACCGCGACGGGATAGGAACTCTGAATCTCCTGACTGCATCCATTGCAATTATTGCCTTCCATAGTTGTTGTCGTCCCACCACGTTTTGGCCAAATAAGCCTCTGGCCGGCTTTGGGTAGGATTGAAACCGCTATCTTCAGACAATTCTCACCTGGAACCGTAGATATTCAACATCTCTATCAACTGCGCAACGGGCCCCGATCAAGGTTGAATTTTTTGGTCTTATAAATTCATGTTTATTTATTATCTGGTCTTTCATGATCGGGTCCATATCGAATGGTATATATTATTTAATTGGAATTGTATTTATTGCGGACTATTATTCTCATCTTTTTCTTAATGGTCCGCAACAAATAAAATAAATAATAAATAATAATACTCATCTCACTAATGAATTCCAATAAAATAATGTATTTGTTCTAGTTCATGTTTTCCTTTTCATTCTCATTCACAGTAGCTTCCGTCACAGCAACAATCGTAGACAGAACTATGTGGCGCTTTTTCTTCTTTTGTAGTCATAGTAACTACACGCGATCCTTCTTTCTTGTCTACTGACTTGAATAACTATTTTCCTATATTTTGATTAATATCATCCAAAATCCAACCATTCATTTTCCACAAGTTGTCATCCTGAAAGAAAATCTGACAAGACTCCTCATCACTTAAACTCTACAACACTAACAATCCCAACGTGGATGTTTTCTTTTAGCTGTCAAAAACTCAACTGTCTGCCATTCCAAAGTTGTCCTCATTAGAGCAGCTATTTCTTTCATATGCAAATTAATGCCACATATAAAAAGGATTAAGTTCTTTTTCTTTACCCAATTCCCGCACCTGAGAGGCCAAATAGATGCGCAGCCATCTGTGTGAGTAGTATCTTCTACTACACAAATCATTTTCATCATATTCTGATATTCATCCTTTCATGATTTGTTTAATTGTTTAATGACGTCTTTATCAACAAGCATCGCGTTTTTCACTGATATTTTTAAAAGTCATCCCCCTTTTTCGATTGACTAGCCTTAATTTAAACATTCGTCGCTTCCGGTTTGGCGATGGGCGTAACGGCAAAGACGCCACGTTTTTTTTTTCACGTTCTTTTCCACCTTTGCGGTAAGAGTTCGAGCCTGCCTGCCAAATAAATTATTTCTCTTTTTCTGCTCCACACATACCGCCAAACACCCGACAGAAGCAACAGATTTTCACGAAATTGGTATCGTTTTGAAGCTCGATCTTTCGGACGATAAATGTCGAAAAATTGGCTAAAACCATTAACTCCTTCACTTAGGCACTTTTCTACAGGAAGGGGTAGCTTTCTTCGCTGATATTTTTCGAAATCAGCCCTTCTTTTCGATTGACTAGCCTTAATTTTAACCTTCATCACTTCCGATTTGGCAATGGGCGCAACGGCAAAAACGTAACGTTTTTTTTCACGTTCTTTTTCTCCTTGGTTTTGAGTTTATAAGTAATAATTTTATAAGCTTATAAGTAAAAATTGTAAAAGTTTATAGACTATAATTGTATAAGATTATAGGTTTTTATTGTATAACTTTATAAGCTATAATTGTATAAGTTTATCAGTATCAGTCATAATCGTAGAAGTTTATAAGTAATTATTGTGTAAGATTATAAGTAATGATTGTATTAGTTTATAAGTAACAATTATATAAGTAATAATTGCACCAGTTTATAAGTAATAATTATATCATTTACTAAAAAATAACTGTATAAGTTTATGAGTAATAATTGTATAAGTTTATGAGAAATAATTGTATAAGTTTATAAGTAATAATTGTAAAAATTTATAAGTATTAATTATATAAGTTTAAAAGCAATAATTATATAAGTTTGTAAATAATAATAACATAAGTTTATAAGTAATAATTATATAAGTTTATGAGTAATAATTACATACGTTTATTAATAAAAATCATATAAGTTTCTAAGTAATAATTACATAATTTTATAAGTAATAATTATATAAGTTTAAAAGTAATAATTATATAAGTTTGTAAATAATAATTACATAAGTTAATAAGTAATAATTATATAAGTTTATAAGTAATAATTATATAAGTTTTTAAGTGAATAATTATATAAGTTAGAATTAATTATATAAATTTGTAAGTTATAATTACACAAGTTTATAAGTAATAATTATATAAGTTATAAGTAATAATTATATAAGTCACTAAAAAATGTACACGACATTGCCCGTTGTTAAATGTAAAGTTAAGCATTTCAAATTAATGAAACTGGGACACCTGCATGTAAGTATTATGTTTATTTTAAATAGTTCACTTCTTGTAAGTAAAAAAATACTAGAGCTGAAAGACAGTGAGTCGAGTACGATAGCGTAAAGACAGTGAGTCAATTACGATAACTAGTAGACCAGCTTGCCACGATTTAAAACTGCTTTCACACCTCGTGAAACAGTTGACAAACAGATGAAAATCCGATGACCTCCAAAAAGACCAATTTTTCAATTTTACACTCTAAGTACCTCTTTTTTTCTGGATAAAACCTATTAAAAAGTCTTTCACATGTCTGAATACCCTATATACAAAATTTCAAGTCTGTAGATCACAATTTCGTTGAGTATATTGATTGAAAAATATCTTCACACCTATTGTCACTTGTTTTTAGATATATGGGTATGTTTTCATTGAATAAGTTATAAGTTATACTTGTGTAAGTTTACAATTAAAAACTGTATGAGTTTATATGTTATTATTCTTTATTCTATAAGTTTATAAGGTATAATTGTATTATTCTATTGGTAACTCTTGTATAAATTCATGTTATAATTTTATAAGTTTATGAGTTATAATTATATTATTCTATTAGTAAAACTTGTATGAGTTTATGAGTTATAATTGTATAAGTGTATAGGTTATAATTGTATTATTCTATTAGTAATAATTGTAAAAGTTAATTTTTATGATCAAAACAGTAAGGATATTTGTTTTAAACCGTACATGACGACATTTTGAAAATAAACAGATTTAAAATACACCAGTAACAATAACAGAAAATAAATGCTCACATTAAAATTATTCTGAACAAGCGGGACACTTTGGAAATTCCACAGAATGAAAAATATATTGAATCATTCAACATTATTTGATAAAGTTGATAAATTTCTAGATAACCCAGGGAATTGTTTTTTGGACAAGAAAAAAAAAAAAACAATAACATGCGACAGACATGATTTTATTTACATGTCTATTAAAATAGTGTCCATTGTATTTTATGTCTATGAAAATAGTGTCCATTGTATTTTAAATTCAGAACTAACCCAAATGAGGTAAATTACTAAGTACTAATACATATTCAGAAACTAATAATGTTGACACAATAAAACGATTGTGACATGCCTGACTTTTCTTCTCTGTGAAACACATGACAACGACTTTATATTTTATAAATATAAATTTATTTCGGATTTCTTAGTGTTTCAGGAGCCTGCTACATGTTTTGTCTTTTTTTTTTTACACGGTGGTCACCACCTATCAAGGCTCGGAAGCCACTCAGGGATAAGGGTTATTGCAAGTCAGTACCTTAGTGTGGAGATTTGATGAAGTGTTTACTTAAGGGGGCGGTTCATTAGGAATTTGTTAACGTTGGACTTGAAGACATCAAAGTTGTAGTCAGGTGGGAAGCAGACAGATGGAACAGAGTTCCACAGGCGTGCAGTTCTAAGAAAGAAGCTTTGTTCATGGAATCCACGTTTTGATTTAGGCACAGCTAAAGAATGGGGGAAATACATGTTGTATTTGTCTAGCCTCGCTTTCCGGCCATTTTGGAGCACGTCTGCACGCTTTAGTGACAAAACCCAAACTTTTTGCTCTAATCTTTTTGACCTGTCAGTTCCGGTGACGTAGCCGATTAAAGGACCCGTCTCCTTAACGTGACCTCCAGTCACCTATCTAAATGTGGCGTGAACAGTGTCACTTATCAATTATTGTTTTGGATTTCTAAATTCTTATGTTTATAGCGAAGTCAGCTAAACCTATAAAAATATCACTTAATTATTTTTATAATTAACTTTCAGCTAAACTTATTTGACTAAAATAATATTCCTATTCTTAGCCTAGCAAGGTCACTGGTGTTGTCCACTTTTCACTAGATAGACTTTTAACCTTGCTATCATCTAACAATATTGCGCCTGAGACGTAATGAATTACGGTGATCAAGGCCAAATGTGTAAGAGGCATCATAATTGGGTAGTTGTTAAATGTTAGTTCAGGTTACATTTCAAGTTCTGCATGGTGGAAATACTGAGAAAACAGAAAATAAGGTTGGAATTCACAAAACTAAGCAGTCTGAGGTAATAAGCTATTAGGAAATAAAGTTTTCCGTCATTTTGAGACCTCTAGAGTAAATGGGGTGAAATTTTACATTTTGTCGGGTTGATCAGGGCCTGTACGTTCAGGCGGTACAAGTGCAGTAAATATTATTACTGTGGCACTAGGTAATGGTCATAAAGAAAGACTCGAACAACGGATTTACGTAGAAAAGAATATATTGTACGAGAAAGTTATTAAAAGGCAAAGTTTGTCGGTAATCGCCAACTGTTAAGTTAGAAACTCTGTAGTGTCGCGCTAATTTAGTATTTGTTTATCTTTCTCCGCGAGTTGATGTGACACAAGGTCAAAAGGTGGGAAAATGGGCCAGCTTCCAAGAGACGTACTCTGATCCTGCAAAAAAAAAAAAAAAAAGTCTGAGTAGCCTCGTTTGCATTTCCCGACGAGATCGCCTCAGACACAAGCGATAAATTTGCTGCTTTTGAAAGGCGAAAGCCAACACATCGGAGGGTGGACCGCCTAAGGCTACCAAGAAAATTTGTGTCAGTCCGACAGCAAAAAAGGCCAATGAAATGGCACAATTTCTGTCGGATTAATTGTCGAATCTTTCAACGTAAAGTTCGCGATCATTTCCCATGAGAGTATTAGATTTGAATTTTTCATAATAATTAAACTAGTCTATTACATGTGAGTGAATAAGTCCCCATAACAATCAAGACTAAATATTGAATAGCTTCTCATAAACAATACGTTAAATCAAACTATGTTAGTATAAATTCATTTAATTATGACTGCCAAAAAAATAGTGTACAATAATAAATCAAACAAATAAAACAATATAGAAATAGATGTATATTAAGTGATGTTTTAAGCCTCGTCTGAACACAAAAAAAAAAAAAAATTTACTCTATATTTTTCACCAAACAGCGTTATATAATACGCACGAACACATATAAATGTGTCGCCCATATGTAACATATATTTGAATAGGTGACGAATATACTTAACACTTTCAATAATATTTAGCGAGGGAGGAGCGCCTAGCCCGGGCGTAAAATACGCTTAAATGTGATAATTTAATTCGTCCAAATTTCGTAATATTATTATAGAGTCGTGATTTCAAAAGTAACAAAAATTATATGGGTTTCATCAACTAGAATCGAAACCGAAACTGTAGCATTCAAAGCTGGTGACGTTACCACTATGCCAACGTGGCACACATATAAACTGATTACAAATTAAAGATTAATAAATTAAAAAGAAACTAAGATGAATGTACAAAATGTATAAGGATGTTTTCAATTTGGACTCTTTTTGACCCCTTAAAAACAATTTTAACCGGCTAAAGACCAATAAAAGTACGGTCTCGTAAAGATCCAATCATTTAAGGCCCCTAGCGCCGCTCTGCGACTTTTAGTTTCGGGGGAGATAGAGTTTAAAAATATGGAGACAGACAAACAGACAGAATTATAGCCGTTTATATATTAGATTGTTTGTTGAAGTTAGGAATGGCTAATCTGCCAACCATCATTGCAGATGGAGTTCGTATCAAGTTTATAACTTTATCTTTATATTACAGAGAGGCGAAAAAAATCCGAAATATGTAATTACACTTTATTAAATCTCCACACTAACGTACTGTACTTACAATAACCCTTATCCCCGAGTGGCTTCCGGGCCTTGATAAGTGTTGACCACCTTGTAAAAAAATCTTTGTGATCTAAATCCTAAAATGTCATTACTTGCTTCGTTATCGCTCACTGTTTTTCTATGATTCTGTTTCCTTTGATGCAATCGATTCATTCGATTTCTAATCACAATAAGAACATTTGATCTAAAGATATTGCCATTTCATTAACGTATCGGATAGCCATTCTCAGCTTTATTATTAGTATTCCTTTTTTTTTTGACGACAATGCCTACATTTATGGTTTGCGTAGACACCGGTCAGAAATGAAGAATTCAGTTTCATTTGAAGTTTATCCGTCCTAATCGTAATAATAAAAAATTGACATTATTTCAGTTGATTAAGTCTTCATTATTATATCAACATCCCACCCGGCGTTGCATAATCATAAGATATGCTAAAATATATAATTCATGCAGATTACTTATAGATTTTTATTATTACAGAGACAATTCTCTATCGATTATTATATTAAACATGATATATATTAGGGAAATCAAAACTAAGAATATATAGTTGACTTGAATGCTATTAGCTAGAATCGAAACCAAAACATAAACCTCTCCACCCTAATCTGAGCCACGCCCATATATATATATATATATATATATATATATATATATATACATATATATATATATACATATATATATATATATATATATATATATATATATATATATGAAGCGAAATTGTCTGTATGTGTGTGCGTCTGTGTGCATACAGTCCCCTTAAAAATTACTTTGTCAATTTTCATTCTATAGACTCGAGATTTGACATAAGGGTATTGAGATTTGGGAATGTTTTTAAAAATGGTTTTCAGCGAAAAAATTGGCTGTCAAGGGGTCAACGTTCTACGATTTGACCTTTGAAAACTGTACCAAACTCTTCCATAAATTTTGGGTCTAAACACTTGAAAATTTACATGAAATGTATTCAAACACACAGCAAGTTTTTTAATCGTTTTTTTGCCGGAAATTTGACTGCGAAGGAGTCAAAGTTTAAAAGATTTGAACTTTGCGGTCTCTAGCAAACTATTCAGCCAATTTTGGTCTATACATTTGAAATTTTATATAAAAGATATTCAGACATGTAGCAAGATTTTTAATCAGTGTTTGAGCGAAAATTTGGCTGCAAAAAGCTGAAAAAGTTGACTATTGCAGACTCTACCAAACTCATCCGCCAATTTTGGGTATAAACTCTTGAAATTTTAGATGTAGGTTATCTGGACATGAGTCCAAATTTTAATATATATATATATATATATATATATATATATATATATGTACATAACGCTATGAACAGTACATATGGCACGAGCAAAGCCGGGCTGAACTGCTTGTATATCTATAAAGGTGAAAATGTATGTGTGGGTGTGTCTGTGTGCGTACATTTCCCTACCAAATAACTCTGTCAATTTTTAGTCTACAGACTCGAAATTCGACATAAGAAGTATTGAGATTTGGGAAAATCTTTTTAATCAGTTTTCGGCCAGATATTTGGCTGTTAAGGGGTCAAAGTTAAACGATTTGACATTTGAAAACTCTACCAAACTCCTCCGCCAATTTTGGGTCTAAGCACTTGAAATATTAAATATAGATTACTTGGACATGAATCAAACTTTATAATTTGATTTGAACCCAAAAAAAATAAATGTCAAAGGGGTCATATTTGGGGTTAAAGTTTTAAAAACTTTTACCTCTACGGTCTCTATCAAATTACTCAGCCAATTTCTGGTCTAAACATTTGAAAATTTACATAATGGGTATTCAGAGGTATTGCAAGATTTTAATCTGTTTGGGTCGAAAATTTAAGCTGACAAGGGGTCAAAATTCAAAAAATTTGATTTTTGCGTTTTCTAATTCTAACTAATTTTGGGTCTAAACATTTGAAATATGTACATAACGGCAAGACATGCGGCAAGCATTTTAATTAGTTTTAGGGCGAGAATTTGGCTGCCAAATGCTTATAATTGAAAGAGTTGACCTTTGCAGATTCTATCAAATTCCTCCGCCAAATTTGGGTCTAAACACTTGAAATGTTAGATGTACGTAACTTGGACATTGTTCAAACTTTTTATAATGATTTGAGATCAAAATAATAAATCTTAAAGGGTCAAAAACGAGGGTTAAAGTTAAAAAAATATCCATGTGGTTTCTACAATTCTAGACAATTTTTGGTCTAAACATTTGAAGTCTTACATAAAGTGCATTCACACGTAGTGCAAGTTATGAACAGTACATAGGGCCCGAGCAAAGCCGGGCTGAACTGCTAGTACATATATATATAATCTGTGTTAATCACTTTATTGCAGATTAGTAAAATATCAATATTTCACTAAATATACGTCATACAAAAACGAAAATTGTATCATCCAATGGCTGCTTCAAGGTTAGTTATTTCCCAAGCTTTTATTCAAATCCATGTGGCATTCACGAAGTTATAACAATTTATTCATTATCAAGTAATTTATGCTGCCCCTCGCTTTACTGAAGGTCTTTTAAAATGCCACAAAAATGGCGATTAACGGTTATAGAAAAAGAAAGGATTGCTGCTGGACTCGCAGAAGGATTGTTCATCAAAGATTTAGCTATGGAGCTGGAAAGGGATCCAAGAACTTTGGCTTCATTCGTGAACAACCCCAACACCAAATGCAGAAAGGATAATGGCACCATGAGAAACCCAAACAGCACCAGGTGCTTCCATTTTTGCAAGAGCTGGAATCGCTCCAAGATCCAGACAGGCCCGATGTAATATGTTGAATGAGATGGCAAGGAACATCAAAACTATTCCAAGGCCTCCATTGAGCAAACAACATAGGGAAAAAACGAAAGGCTTTGGCACAGAATTACATGAAAATGGATTTCCTACGTGTCCTATTTACAGATGAGACCCGTGCTACTCTTGACGGTCCGGATGGATGGGCCAAAGTTTGGAACTCGAACGGAACTCCAACCCCTTACAGAGTTCATCGCCAACGAGGAGGTGGAGTCATCATGTTTTGGACGGGAATCATTAGGGATAAGTTGGTCGGACCATTCCGAGTTCCAGAGGGTGTAAAACTTACCAGCAATGCGTACACAGCCTTTTTGGATAAACATTTGTCACCATGGCTAGATGACCTACTATTGTCATGTCACTTTCAGATGATTTTTATGCATAGCAATTCACCATCCCATTTTTTAGGGCGACTGCAGCCTTCCTTGAATCTATGGGCTTCTTTGGAGAAACCCTTATGAGCTGACCACCGTGTTCTCCAGAACTTAACCCCATTGACTATCTCTGGTCAATATTAGAAAGATAAGTTATTTACTTCAAAGGATCCTTGTGGAGAACATAGTTGGTATTACTAGAGCCATAACTCCTTTTTGAGATCAAACAATTGACTTCCTCGGGGAACAAAAGGTTGTTTTGAGTTATTTAAAAAAAATGGTGGATACGTCGATAAATAATTCATTTATTTGAGGCTTAGCACCTAGGATGTTCTTTTTTCTCATTACTCTTTGACAGAAAAATATAATAAAAAATAAAGTTCGCATGATAAGACATTATATTTTTGCCCTAAAACAACATTTTAAGAGACCTGCAATAAAGCGATGGACAGGGAAAATTCCACGATAAAGAATAAAATGTCATAACTTCTTGAATAGCGCATGAATTTGAACAAAATTTTGGGAAATAACCAACCGTAAAGCAGTCGTTTGATGATATAATTTTCATTTTGTTGTGACGTATATTTAGTGAAATATTGATATTTTACTAATTTGCAATAAAGCGATTGACGCAGTTTATATATATATATATATATATATATAAATATATATATATAAGGAAATCTCTGTCTGTCTATCTGTCTGTCTCTGTCTCTCTCTCTCTCTATCTATCTCTCTCTCTCTCTATATATATATATATACATATATATACATACATATATATATATATATATATATATATATATATATATATATATATATAAGGAAATCTCTATATTCTAAATTTCAAGATCTTGTCCAGCTAACTGTTTATTTTTTCAGCTAAAATGTTCAATTCTTGGCAGCACATGTTTCGTAGTGCAGTATTTAATATAATTATTATGTCATATTTTTGTATCTTTTCCACACTGACTCATCAGAAAAATAGAAACTCATGAACTTTAAAAGAAAATAAAGGAAATATGGGCATGCTTAAATAAATCCAAAAAAAAATGGAAGAGTAGTTGCAATTGCGTTTTATGATATTTACGTCATTTTTGAGTTTGATGGCATTAAAATCAAAGATGGCGTAAATATCGCAAAAAAACAGTTGCTGAAAAAAAAATAAATGGTAAGATTGACAACATCTTAGAATTTTAAGTATAGAGTTTTGTCATTTATTTGTATATGGTCTGTAGTTACATCGAGCTTTATTAATTAAAGGATTGGTATAAATAAAGGGTGAAATATAACTGAATAAGCATATTTTTCTCAAACACACAGACGAACATACACACACATATATATATATATATATATATATATATATATATATAATTTACCTATCATTCCTTTTTTAAAAGATGGAATCGCCCGATTGTCGAAGACAAGATTCAAGCAAGCAATGTCCAGTAAATTACAGTAAATATAATATCATTATTATGATGATACCTATAATATGATATATAATAATAATAATAATAATAATAATAATTATCATTATATGGCAATCACAACACGGATGAAGTACCTCGAAAGATAACCTTACTTGCACCGTTCATTTAATTCGTCCTGGGTCGAACAAATATTCATTTCTATAGAATCGTCCGTGTGTAATCAAGTAGCCATCAATTACAATACTTTATAACATAGAGACTATTTTAAGTAAGATATTTTGTCGCCATGCATTTATAACGAAACATAGCAATATGCTTATATGTGTATTCGTTTTCATCCCTTGTTTTCCTTCATTTCCGTTTCCTTATTTTCCTTCACACTTTTCCACGTGTCAAATTCGATTAATTAAACACTTTATTATTTCCTATCGCAGAACTGTCTTAATATATAACAAACTTTAATCCCTGCTAAGACTTTATGATTAAGTAATAATACATTTAGGCCAATGTGTTTTGGGATTTTATCGGCAGATTCGATCATAAATATGGATCCCAGAACGAACATCTAGAAGAACAGACTTCAACATCTAAAAGGAATGCTTCGGTTAATACAAAATCTTAAATAAATTGCATTTATTTCTGATATTCGTTTACAGCATACAGTATAATAAGATCGCATACTCATTCAAGTTTGAGCAGAGAGTAAGAGTACTCAACGTCGGACTT
This sequence comes from Euprymna scolopes, assembly GCF_053919585.1. Lineage (NCBI taxonomy): Eukaryota > Metazoa > Mollusca > Cephalopoda > Sepiida > Sepiolidae > Euprymna > Euprymna scolopes. Next base: position 178,643,162 of record NC_136482.1, read on the forward strand.
CAAGGCGATAATACCGACTTTCTGGATGAAATGTTAACGTATTACATAAGTGAAGGTCCGCTAAGAAATTGAGCCTTTTACTGTGACTTTACTCTAGTCTGATAAAGTGTTATGTATCGCTCATATAGTAATCTGTTGTTTTTTTTTAATTTGCCATCTTAGATTCGAAACGCGCGTCCTATCGACTAGAAAAAATGTCTATATCATCGTAATCGTTAACTGTGTCTGTTTTTTTCTCTGGGAATAAAACTTATATCTATGTAAGAATTTAGTTTATGATATCTCTTTACTAATGCACACTAAGATGCGTATCCAGAGATGAGCGGATAATTTATGGCAATACAGATCTTTCTGGCTCATCAGATAGTGATAATATCGCCCAAGTCAGTGGTAATATCATAACATGATTATCCAAGGCATTAATCCATCCTCAGCATAACTCTTGCTCAACCATAGACTTCATTATTTTATGTCATCCCAATCTGAACTATATAAACCACAAAATAGGTTGCTACAACTAACATTCGCGAGATAAACTCGTCTCAATCCAACGATCGCCGCACAGCGCATACTTTCTGCTTATCCCGATGAACCAACATAGTCTGGATACAACGCTCATACAATCGTCGATGGTATACCAAAAGCCAAGTTATTGAAACTTTCTAACCATCAGTATCGGGTCAGAATTGATAAGTTTAGCGGAATTTTGGAGAAATCGCAGATTCATAGTAAAATCTTAACCATCCACAACTCTAGACTTAATTTCTAATGTTTTCATCCCCCAAAACAACATTTCTAAGTTCCCGTACATATGTTACAGAATGACAACACCCAATATCATTAATATCATCAATATCATTAATATCATCAATATCATTAATATCATTAATATCATCAATATCATTAATATCATTAATATCATTAATATCATTAATATCATTAATATCATCAATATCATTAATATCATTAATATCATCAATATCATTAATATCATTAATATCATTAATATCATTAATATCCTCAATATCATTAATATCATTAATATCATTAATATCATCAATATCATTAATATCATTAATATCATTAATATCATCAATATCATTAATATCATTAATATCATTAATATCATCAATATCATTAATATCATTAATATCATCAATATCATCAATATCATTAATATCATTAATATCATTAATATCATTAATATCATTAATATCATCAATATCATTAATATCATCAATATCATTAATATCATCAATATCATTAATATCATTAATATCATTAATATCATTAATATCATCAATATCATTAATATCATTAATATCATTAATATCATCAATATCATTAATATCATTAATATCATCAATATCATCAATATCATCAATATCATCAATATCATCAATATCATTAATATCATTAATATCATTAATATCATTAATATCATTAATATCATTAATATCATCAATATCATTAATATCATTAATATCATCAATATCATTAATATCATTAATATCATCAATATCATTAATATCATTAATATCATTAATATCATCAATATCATCAATATCATTAATATCATTAATATCATCAATATCATTAATATCATTAATATCATTAATATCATCAATATCATCAATATCATTAATATCATCAATATCATTAATATCATCAATATCATCAATATCATTAATATCATCAATATCATCAATATCATTAATATCATCAATATCATTAATATCATCAATATCATCAATATCATTAATATCATCAATATCATTAATATCATTAATATCATCAATATCATTAATATCATCAATATCATTAATATCATTAATATCATTAATATCATTAATATCATCAATATCATCAATATCATTAATATCATTAATATCATTAATATCATCAATATCATTAATATCATTAATATCATTAATATCATCAATATCATCAATATCATTAATATCATCAATATCATCAATATCATCAATATCATTAATATCATCAATATCATCAATATCATTAATATCATCAATATCATTAATATCATTAATATCATCAATATCATTAATATCATTAATATCATTAATATCATTAATATCATTAATATCATCAATATCATTAATATCATTAATATCATTAATATCATCAATATCATTAATATCATTAATATCATTAATATCATTAATATCATCAATATCATTAATATCATTAATATCATTAATATCATCAATATCATTAATATCATTAATATCATCAATATCATCAATATCATCAATATCATTAATATCATCAATATCATTAATATCATTAATATCATTAATATCATTAATATCATTAATATCATTAATATCATCAATATCATTAATATCATCAATATCATTAATATCATTAATATCATTAATATCATTAATATCATCAATATCATTAATATCATTAATATCATTAATATCATCAATATCATTAATATCATTAATATCATCAATATCATCAATATCATCAATATCATCAATATCATTAATATCATCAATATCATCAATATCATTAATATCATCAATATCATCAATATCATCAATATCATTAATATCATCAATATCATCAATATCATTAATATCATCAATATCATTAATATCATTAATATCATCAATATCATTAATATCATTAATGTCATTAATATCATCAATATCATCAATATCATTAATATCATTAACATCATTAATATCATTAATATCATCAATATCATTAATATCATTAATATCATTAATATCATCAATATCATCAATATCATTAATATCATTAATATCATCAATATCATTAATATCATTAATATCATTAATATCATTAATATCATCAATATCATTAATATCATTAATATCATTAATATCATTAATATCATCAATATCATCAATATCATTAATATCATCAATATAATCAATATCATTAATATCATCAATATCATCAATATCATTAATATCATTAATATCATCAATATCATTAATATCATTAATATCATTAATATCATTAATATCATCAATATCATCAATATCATTAATATCATTAATATCATTAATATCATTAATATCATCAATATCATTAATATCATTAATATCATTAATATCATTAATATCATTAATATCATTAATATCACCAATATCATTAATATCATCAATATCATCAATATCATCAATATCATTAATATCATTAATATCATCAATATCATCAATATCATTAATATCATCAATATCATCAATATCATTAATATCATCAATATCATCAATATCATCAATATCATCAATATCATCAATATCATTAATATCATCAATATCATTAATATCATTAATATCATCAATATCATCAATATCATTAATATCATCAATACCATCAATATCATCAATATCATCAATATCATCAATCTCATCAATATCATCAATATCATCAATATCATCAATATCATTAATATCATTAATATCATCAATATCATTAATATCATCAATATCATTAATATCATCAATATCATTAATATCATTAATATCATTAATATCATTAATATCATCAATATCATTAATATCATCAATATCATCAATATCATTAATATCATTAATATCATTAATATCATTAATATCATCAATATCATCAATATCATCAATATCATCAATATCATCAATATCATCAATATCATCAATATCATTAATATCATTAATATCATCAATACCATCAATATCATCAATATCATTAATATCATTAATATCATCAATACCATCAATATCATCAATATCATCAATACCATCAATATCATCAATATCATCAATATCATCAATATCATCAATATCATTAATATCATCAATATCATTAATATCATTAATATCATCAATATCATCAATATCATCAATATCATCAATACCATCAATATCATCAATATCATCAATATCATCAATATCATTAATATCATCAATATCATTAATATCATTAATATCATCAATATCATTAATATCATTAATATCATTAATATCATTAATATCATCAATATCATTAATATCATTAATATCATTAATATCATCAATATCATCAATATCATCAATACCATCAATATCATCAATATCATCAATATCATCAATATCATCAATATCATTAATATCATCAATATCATTAATATCATTAATATCATCAATATCATCAATATCATCAATATCATCAATACCATCAATATCATCAATATCATCAATATCATCAATATCATTAATATCATCAATATCATCAATACCATCAATATCATTAATATCATCAATATCATCAATATCATTAATATCATCAATATCATTAATATCATTAATATCATCAATATCATCAATATCATCAATATCATCAATATCATCAATATCATCAATATCATCAATATCATCAATATCATTAATATCATTAATATCATTAATATCATCAATATCATTAATATCATTAATATCATCAATACCATCAATATCATCAATATCATCAATACCATCAATATCATCAATATCATCAATATCATCAATATCATCAATATCATTAATATCATTAATATCATCAATATCATCAATATCATCAATATCATCAATACCATCAATATCATCAATATCATCAATATCATCAATATCATCAATATCATTAATATCATTAATATCATCAATATCATCAATATCATCAATATCATCAATATCATTAATATCATCAATACCATCAATATCATCAATATCATCAATATCATCAATATCATTAATATCATCAATATCATCAATATCATTAATATCATCAATATCATCAATATCATTAATATCATCAATATCATTAATATCATTAATATCATCAATATCATTAATATCATCAATATCATCAATATCATCAATATCATTAATATCATCAATACCATCAATATCATCAATATCATTAATATCATCAATATCATCAATACCATCAATATCATCAATATCATTAATATCATTAATATCATCAATACCATCAATATCATCAATATCATCAATACCATCAATATCATCAATATCATCAATATCATCAATATCATCAATATCATTAATATCATTAATATCATCAATATCATCAATATCATCAATATCATCAATATCATCAATATCATTAATATCATCAATATCATCAATATCATTAATATCATCAATATCATCAATATCATTAATATCATCAATATCATCAATATCATTAATATCATCAATACCATCAATATCATCAATATCATCAATATCATCAATATCATTAATATCATCAATATCATCAATATCATTAATATCATCAATATCATCAATATCATTAATATCATCAATATCATTAATATCATTAATATCATCAATATCATTAATATCATCAATATCATCAATATCATCAATATCATTAATATCATCAATACCATCAATATCATCAATATCATCAATATCATCAATATCATCAATACCATCAATATCATCAATATCATCAATATCATCAATATCATCAATATCATTAATATCATCAATACCATCAATATCATCAATATCATCAATATCATTAATATCATCAATACCATCAATATCATCAATATCATTAATATCATCAATATCATTAATATCATCAATATCATCAATACCATCAATATCATTAATATCATCAATATCATCAATATCATTAATATCATCAATATCATTAATATCATTAATATCATCAATATCATCAATATCATCAATATCATCAATATCATCAATATCATCAATATCATCAATATCATTAATATCATTAATATCATTAATATCATCAATATCATTAATATCATTAATATCATCAATACCATCAATATCATCAATATCATCAATACCATCAATATCATCAATATCATCAATATCATCAATATCATCAATATCATTAATATCATTAATATCATCAATATCATCAATATCATCAATATCATCAATACCATCAATATCATCAATATCATCAATATCATCAATATCATCAATATCATTAATATCATTAATATCATCAATATCATTAATATCATTAATATCATTAATATCATCAATATCATCAATATCATCAATACCATCAATATCATCAATATCATCAATATCATCAATATCATCAATATCATTAATATCATCAATATCATTAATATCATTAATATCATCAATATCATCAATATCATCAATATCATCAATACCATCAATATCATCAATATCATCAATATCATCAATATCATTAATATCATCAATATCATCAATACCATCAATATCATCAATATCATTAATATCATTAATATCATCAATACCATCAATATCATCAATATCATCAATACCATCAATATCATCAATATCATCAATATCATCAATATCATCAATATCATTAATATCATTAATATCATCAATATCATCAATATCATCAATATCATCAATATCATCAATATCATTAATATCATCAATATCATCAATATCATTAATATCATCAATATCATCAATATCATTAATATCATCAATATCATCAATATCATTAATATCATCAATACCATCAATATCATCAATATCATCAATATCATCAATATCATTAATATCATCAATATCATCAATATCATTAATATCATCAATATCATCAATATCATTAATATCATCAATATCATTAATATCATTAATATCATCAATATCATTAATATCATCAATATCATCAATATCATCAATATCATTAATATCATCAATATCATCAATATCATTAATATCATTAATATCATCAATATCATCAATATCATCAATATCATCAATATCATCAATATCATCAATACCATCAATATCATCAATATCATCAATATCATCAATATCATTAATATCATCAATATCATCAATATCATTAATATCATCAATATCATCAATATCATCAATATCATTAATATCATTAATATCATCAATATCATCAATATCATTAATATCATTAATATCATCAATATCATCAATATCATCAATATCATCAATATCATTAATATCATCAATATCATCAATATCATTAATATCATCAATACCATCAATATCATCAATATCATCAATATCATCAATATCATTAATATCATCAATACCATCAATATCATCAATAAATCAATGATAGAAAAGTTTACTCGTGCACAAATCACGTTAATCCATCACAATTATCCAAACCAAAAGGAACTCATATTTCCCAAAACATTATTAAATTTGCAGGCGTGTGAGAAAGAAAGTAGAATCAACTTGATACTGACTGATACTGACGTTGGTCATGTAAATACTGCTTAACTCAAGTAAAAATTTGATTAATAGATGAACTATCTGCTAATCAGAACTCAGTCCTTCATAGCTGAAAATGACTAATCAGAGTTTCAGTGCTTTATCCTACGGTGTTGTAGCATTCCATGCTCAGTGCAGAAACGTTACCCTACAAGTTGTGCATTGGTAGTTACTTGGGTTGTTGCCTTTGGTAATGTTTTTGCTGGGACCAATCTTTCTGTATCAATTTTCCGATTCTCCATACAATTCGATTTTGGGGATGCGATGGTTTTCCATTCTGACCACATGTCCAGTCCGTCGCAGTTGTATGTTAGCGATTATGGCTTCTATGCTGTCCATGTTGACTCTGTTGAGTACTTCAACATTTGATATAAAATCGTCCAGTTTAATTTTCATAATTTTTTTAGGTGGCGCTATTGCATTGCTTCCAACCTCTTTATGTGGTCCCTGTAGGTTTCTGTTGAATATGGTAGAGCAGGTAGTATCACTGCTTTATAATCTTTGCATTAAAAATGTTCCCTCCCCATAAAACGTCCGCAACAAATATGTCCTAATTCCGTTAGCAGAGTTTCTTTCTTATATATGTCCGTTTATGGAACGCAATACCGTGTGTCGGCTTCTCAGCTTACTATAACATGGTCGTTTTCAAATCAAATATAAATAAATTCATATTAAGCCGACCTCATAGATAATCTAGCCCTATCCAAGTTCTTGTCTCCTCATCTACCTAACACTTAGCCATTATACTAGAGTTGCTTCTTTGCCTTGAAAAGTGGTGATCTCTAATGTAAAAGAATGCATGTAGCAATTATTTTCAAAATCAGGCAATAGGAAGCAGGGACATCAGACGATGTAAAAAGAAAAAGACTTGCACATTGCGCCCATCAGTTATAAGCCAGACAGCTGTGAGAAATATGGAAGTGTTTGGAAATCGTCGTTGGAGGCTGTTTGTTTTCTTGTCGCCGTACTTCATCCTGATTCAATCGACTGCTTACTGGTAGAAAGTGAGTTCTGTAAGAACCCTCAAGCATTCTTGACATTGGTTGTCCCCTCAGGATACTGTCTCTCACAGCGTAATACTCCCTGTGCACCCACGCAAAATTATGTATTGCGTCTTGTGGGCAGGTCGTCAAGTTGTTCATTATGAACTGCTACCAATGGGCCAAATGATCACTGGAGACCTATATTCGCAGCAATTGAAACGTGTGCAACAGGCATTATGCCAGAAGGAGACAACGCTTGATAGAAAAAGTGTGTTTTTATCCATTTAGATCGCATGTTGCGAGAGTGGTCAAGGATTCCATACATGAATTTGGATGGGAGAATTTGTGCCATTCACCTCCTTCATCTGACCTTACGTCATCCGATTAGAACCTTTTTCACTCTTTGGATAATCATCTTCGTGGGAAGTACTTCGCCAATGAAGCATACTTGCGTCAAGCCCTCGCGGACTTCTTTACGTCTAAAACTTCTATCGCAAGGGGATTAAAAAAAACTGTAGAAGGTGTTGGATTCCAATGCTGATTACATACTGTGAAGCGTTTTCTTTTTTATTCTTTTAACCGGAGTCCTTCAGGGGTTCATCCTGGGCCCAACTCTCTCCCTGATCTATATCAATGATCTCTCAAATCACATGCGAAGATCATTTGTAGACATTTATGCTGACGAAACTACCATCAATGGCAACACTTCAAAGGCCGTAAACGACCAAGTTCTCTCTGTTTCTCTCTTCTCTGATCTTGATCACGTGATGTAATGAGGAAAGAGGTGGCTGGTTAATTTTAATACATCTAAAACCAAGATTTTATCTTTCCGTCATCAATGCTCTGATTCCCGTCTGGCATCACTTGAAATGAATGGCTCTCGTCTTAGGGAGACTATGTTTTGACAAGCTTCTGGGTTTGACCTTTACTCATGATCTGAGATCGAACACGTACATCAAATCTGTTCCCAAGGCTGCTAGAAAAATGGTGGGATCGTTCTACCGTTCCAGTAGATATCTCACCGCTGATGCCTGTATAAGTACCAATTACATGCAAGGATGGAGTACTGTTACCACATCCGGGCAGGAGCTGCTAGAAGCAACTTATCCTACATCGACAGAGTTCAAAATAGACTTCGTAGCTTAGTGGGGGATGCCTCTTTCTCTTCCCTGCAACCTCTTTCGCACAGAAGAGACGTTGTGAGCCGTTCTCTACTTTATCATTATTTTCATGGCAACTACTCGTTTGAGCTCCAATGTATGGTCCCCCTAGCCTGACTTTCACGAAAAACACTCGTCTGGTTGAAACCACTATCAGTAATTTTCCCCACTCTTCATCTGTGCTTAAACTTAAACGTAGATTCTATGAAGAAAGCTTCTATATTATTTGTTCCGTTTTCCTGCTTTTAAGCTGACTACAATATGGTTGTCTTAAAGTCCAACATAAACAAGTTCTTGATGAGCCGTCTTCTTAAGTAATCCAATTTACCTAATTCCCACTACTAACGATTACCGCTACATGTTCGCTTTGAGCACTGTACACTCATTAACCCTTATCCTTTAGTGGCCTCCAGGCCTTGATAAGTGGTGATTCGTTTGTAAAAAAACTGGCATTAGGTCGACTGCTTCCCTAGACGAATTCATAATTAAAGGATACTCTAACTTAACATCTAAATCTGACCCCCAAGATCGCCATGGACATGGAATATGTACTTACATTAAATATGGCTTTCTGTGTGGTAGGGATATCTTCAGAGAAGACCCTAATTTACCTTATATGTGCTTCCGGGTTGCACTTGCTTACACCACTGCGTTTATATTCGCTCTCTATCGCCCCCACAACTGCGGAGTTACTATCCTTAAGAGCATATGTGAGAAAATTGACCACATTCTGTCTGCTCACCCTTCAGCTAACATCCACATTTGTGGTGACTTCAATGTCCACAATGCGGAATGGCTGACTCACTCTAAGAAGACAGATATTGAGGGGAGGTTCTGTCATGATTTTGTCATTGCCTATGACCTCACCCAGATTGTTCACGAACCCACCCGAGTGCCCGATACTTTCGGTCAGAATGCTAGCCTTCTAGACCTTTTTCTCACAACTTCCCCTGAGCTATGTTCAAGTTCCGTTCTGTCTCCTCTAGGATCTTCTGACCACTCGGTATAACTGGAAATGTTTCTCGATCATAAAATCATTTCTCTCTGATAGGCTCATAAGAGTAGTGGTTGATGGGCAGAAATCAGAAGCCCACAGTATTAATGCTGGAGTCCCTCAGGGGTCCATCCTGGGCCCAACTCTTTTCCTGATATACATCAATGACCTCCCTAAACACATACTTAAATCATTCGTTGACATCTATGCTGATGACACGACCATCTATGGCAACACATCAAAGGCCATAAATGACAAAGTTCTCTCAGATTCTCTCTCCTCTGATCTTGAGCATGTGATGCAGTGGGGGAAGAGGTGGATGGTTACTTTTAATGCATCTAAAACCAAGTTCCTATCTTTACATCATCAGCGCTCTGATCCCCATCTGACATCAATTGACATGGGTGGCACTCGTCTAGGGGAAGCTTCATGCTTTGATAAGCTTCTGGTCTTGACCTTTACGCCTGACCTGAAATGGAATACGTACATCAAGCCAGTTGCCAAGATCGCTGGAAAAATGGTAGGATCCTTCTATCGCTCCAGAAGATATCTCACCCCTGATGCAATTCTCTATCTGTATAAAAGCCAAGTACGTCCAAGGATGGAGTACTGCTGACACATCTGGACAGGAGCTGCTAAAAACAGCCTATCCTGCCTTGACAGAGTACAAAATAGGCTTCGTGGCCTAGTGGGTGATGCCCTTTTCTCTTCCCTGCAGCCTCGTTGCGAGCCTGTCTTTGTTTTATCGTTACTATCATGGCAGGTGCTCGTCTGAGCTCCAATCTCTGGTTCCCCCTCGCCAATCTTTCACGATAAACCCCCACCTAGCTGAAACCATTGTCAAAAATTTTCCCTACTCCTTATCTGTGCCAAAATCAAAACGTAGATTCCATGAACAAAGCTTCTTTCTTAGTAGTGCACGCCTGTGGAACTCTGTTCCGGTTGCCTGTTTCCCACCTGACTACAACCTGGATGTCTTCAAGTCCAATGTGAACAAATTACTGATGAACCGCCTTCTTAAGTGAGACACTTTATCAGATCTCCAAAACTAACGTACTGTATACACAATAACCCTTATCCCTGAGTGGCTTTCGGGCCTTGATAATTGGTGACTACCTTGTAAAAAAAAAGAATCGACAATACTTTTTATGTTATATTGTAGAACATTTTAGATGAGTAAATCTGTACTGTAGTGTTGTTTTCAATTTATTTATTTGGTCAGACAATTGAGCACAGTTGAGCACTGACTACTGAATTCAATAGTAACTATTTGAGAAAATATGTTGTGTCAATTCTGTGGAGACTAAAACATTTTCATTAACAAAATATCAAAGTTCTTTATGCATAATACATGTCTCTTTTTCCACTTCTGTTACAGTTCTTTCTTTTCCTCTTTGCCATTTTATCTAGTGGTTGCTGTAGAAATAATTTTCTTTTCATTATAAAAGAAGACACAAGCTGTAATTCACCGAGTTTTCTTTAGGGTTTTATTCAGGTGAGAACGGAGTAGGGAAAGAGATAAAAAAAGCAAGTAACGAATGCTATCTTAGTTGTTTATTGACTTCTTAACCTCCCAAGTTATTAGAAATATGCAACGCATGGACGGAGACGTCGAGCCAATAAGTGATCATCAAGATTTTCTACATTATTGGCGGTGTCTCGTTCGCACGGCTTCAGCGAAGATACTGATTTGAAAATCTTTATTTCTCTCAGCTTGAAAATGTGACGTCATTTGTAATAATTCATTTGTTTTGTTTACGGTGTGAGCAGCAACTTTCTGCCTTAATTTTACGTCATCCATCTTCGATTCAACCCTGGAAATGATCCTGTTTTATAGATCTGGATTATCATGCACTCAATGTGACCCTTGTCAAAATCATACTAGCTAACGTAATCGCCATTTACGTAGGGTTCCTAAAATGTAACAAGACTAATTTACTAAAGAAAAGAGGACATGGACAACAAAAATGGGTGAACTGGCCACCAAATGAAAATTACAATGAATTGAATAATAGTGAGCAAATGTAGGTTTTCGTTGATTAAAAACAAATTTATTAGAGAGTTAGCCACGTTAAAGTTTGTGCTAACAATGCTGACAAAAATACAAGAGTTTTTGTTGGGATCAAAGGATGTCATACAAAATATTACAATTTTTTTTTACACACCTAACAAGGCATATCACCACTAAGACGTAAGGGGCCAGTATAAATCACCGCCTCCATAAGGGTCTGGAACAGGGGCCATGCCTTTTTCACAAGCGCCGGCGAGCTCGATGAAGACTCAGCGGATGCCAGTGATCAGGCTGGCTTTCGTGTTGTGGAGGTCATGCTGGTGATGTTCTCGACGTATAACTAAACAAAGTAGTCCAGCGTCTTCAGGTTGGAGAAGAATGAGGTAGATGAAAGAAAGGTACAGAGTCGTAGCACTCCTACTGAATCCAATCCTGTGTCTCTTTAGATTTGTGGCCCGGCACCGAGTCCTGCTGTCGTATTCAGGTCTGCCAGTGGTCACCGGATTGCACCAGGGGATCACCACAATATTCAGTAAATCTAGGCACACTTTGGTGTTGACTTTTAAGCCGACTTCGAAGATATGAGGTGGCATTATATGGCTTTCATTTGAAACCACATTAAAGACCATAACCATGGACTGCTTTGAATTTTAAGGGTGCTAGTGATAGTCCTGTTGCCATAAATTGGATCCTAGAGAGCATGGGTTGTACACATTTTAGATCGTTTTAGAAGATTGTTTCACTATCAAACATGATAGAAGGCTCCTATCGCTCTTGGGATTTGTTCACAACTGGCCGACAATTTGGATGAAACGCGGAATATTCTGTGTAGCTTAATTGCCATAAATATTTCATAACTTACTACCTAGCCCTACCTACGTATTGAGCACTGTTGAAGTAAATACTTAAAGTTTACGCATAAATTTATATCTTCGTATATTAATTTATGTGATTAAATGAAGTAGTCATATATATATATATATATATATATATATATATATATATATATATATATATATATATATATATATATATACAGTGATGATCATATTTATTGGCACGGTAAAATAAAAGTTAAATTTTGTCTAATAAATTCTAAAAAAGGGATAAAATTAAAGAAAATAACAAAGTATATTATGTATTTTTAACTGGCCTTTCCGATGCAGCAATCGGATTTTAGAAAAAATAAATAACGAAGGAACAACAAACATAATTGCAAAAAACCCTTGTTCAAAATTATTGGCACGATTTATTTAATCATCAATTGTATAGCCTTTGGACTTGATTACCTTCCTCAGTCGCTTTTCATAGTTTACAACCAAGTTGTTGCACTCTTCAGTAGTAATTTTAGCCCACTCTTCCTGACAATAATCCTCCAATTGAATAAGATTCTTAGGCTTCCTTTGCATTACCCTCAATTTTAATGTTCTCCATAAATTTTCAATTGGATTAAGGTCTGGGCTTTGTGATGGTCACTCCAAAACATTAATATGATTGTCCTCAAGCCATTTCTTAGTCAGTTTAGCCGAATGCTTTGGGTCATTATCTTGCATGAACCACCAACGACGACCAAGTGAGAGCTCTTTAGCAGAGTCTTTCAGGTTTTCATCCAATATTTTAACATAATCTTCCTTTTTTATGCTACCTGTGACCTTAACAAGTCGCCCTGGTCCAGAGGCAGCAAAGGATCCCCAAAACATCAAACTGCCTCCACCGTGCTTCACTGTGGGTATGGTGTTCTTAGGCAGGAAAGCTTCGCCAGATTTTCTGTAAATATAAGACACTTTATTATGGCCAAATAACTCTATTTTCGTTTCGTCAGTCCATAGAACACGTTTCCAGAATGCAACATCTTTATCAATATGACGTTTTGCAAAGGCTAGCCTTGCTTTCAGGTGCATAGGCTTCAATAAGGGAGTCTTTCTCAGACGACATGCTTTTAAACCAGCTCTCTTCAAAACTCTACCAACTGTATGTCGAGATACATTCACTCCAGAGGTGCTCTGTTCATCAACAATCTCCCCAACAGAGATCTTTGGGTTTCGTTTTACTTGTCGAACAATTTTCCGTTCATCTCTTGGGGAAAGAATCCTTTTTCTCCCTCTACCCTCTAAACTCATAACGTGGCCTTGCGATTTGAACTTGTTTATTATGGCTCTAACAGTGGATTTGGGAAGGTTTAGCTTCTTTGAAATCTTATCATAGCCCTCCCCATTGGTATGGCATGCTACAACAAGCTTCCTGACGTCTTCGCTGTGTTCCTTAGTTTTAACCATGGCGATTGAAAATTATAATTTAATCACTTATAATAGTTTAAATAAATCGCTATCTAAAAATTATCTGAAAAAAATTATTCACTGAATTAGCGTTAAACAAGCATAATATGGCTATAAAAAAGTTCAGAAAGCACGTAAACCGGAAATTGATTGATATTATACTGATACTAAAAGAAAAACAAAGCCGTGCCAATAATTTTGAACAAGGGTTTTTTGCAATTATGTTTGTTGTTCCTTTGTTATTTATTTTTTCTAAAATCCGATTGCTGCATCGGAAAGGCCAGTTAAAAATACATAATATACTTTGTTATTTTCTTTAATTTAATCCCTTTTTTAGAATTTATTAGACAAAATTTAACTTTTATTTTACCGTGCCAATAAATATGATCATCACTGTATATATATATATATATATATATATATATATATATATATATATATATATATATATATATATATAGGGTGCCCCCCCCAAAAGAAAAACAGAGGACATTCAATTGTTTTTCTGAGCATTTTACAGTCAACGGATAAAAAAGGCCAAAAAAGGCCAAAGACCCTAGTGCTTTGATGTGATGTTTTGAATATAATAAACTAATTATGACCAAAGTTTCATTTCATTCGGACAAAACACTAAGAAACGGGACCTAATTAGAGTTGGGACCCGTTTTTTTTAGTCACACACACACACACACACACACTCACTAATATATATATATATATATATATATATATATGTTTGTGTGTGTGTGTGTGTGTGTGTATATATATGCATAGTCATCTACAGTACTGTTTCGTTGTTTCACAGCTCATCAGTGGGGTTAGACAGGCAACTACCTCAAGCCAGGATTGAAACCCGACCGTCTGTACGATAGTTAAGGCTCTTAACCACTACGCCATCGGCGGATGATGATCGAGTCGTGAGTTTAACGATGTTTTGACATCGTCCGAAATACCTAAGCTCGATTTGTTTATACAAAGAGCGTCGCTTTATACGCTAATGGTAATTCGTGTATCACTTCTCAATATGCTCAACTAAAGATGAGGAGCATTATAGTCATCCACATGTGTGTGTATAATTTTTGTGTATATTCATATTTATATTAAAACCCCTTTTTTCTATTTATTAAAAAGAAAATATATTATATATGGGTCGTGGAGTAGCATTCATCTACAAAAGATTTAGTAAATTTGCATATTCTTTTAAACATTTATTTTAATTAATTTTCTATTAGTTTTTTTTTGTTTTCATATAGGTTGATCATCGTTAGTTAACTATTACGTGTAATTATATTCATGCAGATAATCTAAATGATTTATACTTGTGTTATATTTGCGTAAAAAGGTTATAGTAAAACATAAACCTCTTTCTATATATACTTATGTATGTGTATATTTATTTGATTAAAATTTGCCTACTAAACTCTGCTATCATTTTTAGGTCTACATACATGAAACTAAATATGTAGGGTGTTCGAGCCCATGCAAAATTTTATATTTGTGTTTCAGCTGGGGAAAATCGGTGCAAAAATATGAAAATAAAAACTTAGAAGTTGCCAGGTGAAGGTTGAACGACGGCATTACGAATATGGATGCGTAACGTATAGCTATTGGTTTATGCTCCAACTTTTTGCGTTATAGCAAACATGTCTTCATAGCTCAGACATTAACGTCAAAGGAAAACGTAAATCAAAAGCTAAATGTTTTGATTACGATTCTCAGTGATGACGCACATACCATTTTTTAAAAAGCTTTTTAAATCATTTTAATATATTGGTTTCAATATAATCTAATAAAAAATACGAAATTTGCATTAATCAAAGTATATTAAAGAGCATTTTACGATAGGGCAATGCTATTATCTCTCTCTCTGTCTCTCTCTGTCTCTCTCTGTCTCTCTCTCTCTCTATATATATATATATATATATATATATAATAAAGCTTTGGACTTATGTTTGCAATTCGTTTTTAGGGGAAGTTATATATATATACTAGCAAAAGTACCCGTAATTTATTACACCATACCTGTTCACACTGAAACACTTATCACAATATTTTGTGGATCGATATTAAAAAAAACCTTGTTAAACTTTGTGACATATTTACATTTTATGCGTTCAGGCGCGAACGAACCCCCATAATTTTATTATACCATATTTCTTCAAACTGAAACATAATTATCAAAGTATACTTACGCAGATAGATACGAAAAGTCTTTATTAAAGTTTGTGCCTATTTCCATTCTATGGAGGCCAGGCGCGAACGCAGACCCCACAATTTTATTATACCATCCCTATTTAAGTTAAAACATACTTATCAAAGTATTATGTACATCTATATCAAAAACCCTTGTAAACGTTTTGTTTTTTCATTTTTTATTTCCATACTTTTTGGGCCAGGCGCGAACGCAGACCCCACAATTTTTAATGAACCACCGTTCTGCCAGATCAAACACACCCATTCCCGATCCGAGATAATATTCTATCATTATATGTAATCAGTTTTTTAAAATAGTCAACCATATAGGAGCCTATTTGTGACCACACACACACACACGCGCGCGCGCGCACACGTTCAGCTTTATATTATAGATATATAAACACAAGTGATTAATAAAACATGTCAAAAAACACTTTGAAAAAGAGTTAAAAACATATTTAATTTAAAAAGGAAGCGCAAAATCAGTGGATAGTCCTTAATCCGCAGAGTTTCGAAGAAATACTTTCCTTCTCATAAGTAAAAGCGGGATCGGATTTTGCTTGCAAAAGTATTTGATAAAACTGCAAGTAAGTCATGGATTTTGCTTGGTAACAAATAGTGAAGGAGAGGGAATAGGATGAAGAAAAAGGTGATTCCACGTGAATGGATAGTCTGGTGAAGGGTAAAATATTTAATAATGGTAAAATTCAAAAATCAAATTCCAAAAAGTTAGTTAAATTTCCATTTCCACAAGTAAAATCCAAGGGAATCGCATAATTGTAAGATGGTCTAAAGCTATAATTGTAAGATGGTCTAAAGTAAGATGTACGTAGAAAAAAGAATTTAAAACGACTGTCAAGGCTAGGCTGATTTTTTGAGAATGGGTAAAGAAGAAGTAGAAGAAAAAAATTGAATGGTGATTGAGTTAATTTTAGAATAAAAAGGCCAATGTCAAAATGACCCAGACAAGATGACGTTAAAGGCGCCAAATTTAAAGCAAAAAAGGGGTAAACTGAAATATACAAGTTATTACTTAAGAATTAAATTATCAGCAGAAGTTATTAAAGGAGAAAATGAAAAGTTAAATACATACACATGTATACACATACATATATATATATATATGAATACATACAATTACACACATACATATATATATATGCCCAACAAACACACCCACACATACACACACACACACACACACATATATATATATATATATATACATATATATATAAGAGTAAATTGACGAGTAAATAAATAAATAAAGAGTTGAAAGAAAATTTAAGGGGAGAGGGTGTCCGGTATCTACAAATTCCGGAGTATGTAAATAAATGCACGTAGGAAAATATACGGAAACATACATGAAGAATATAAATGTGTATGTAGGTGTAGTTATTACTTAAGAATTAAATTATCAGCAGGAGATATTAAAGGAAGCAAATGAAAAGTTAAATACATACACATGTATATATACATACATATATATGAATACATACAATTACACGCATACATACATATATATACACAGAAACAAACACACCCACATATACACACACATATATATACATACGTATAAGTAAATAGATGAGTAAATAAATAAATAAAGAGTTGAAAAAAAAATTAAGGGGTGAGGGTGGCCGGTATCTACAAATTCCGGAATAAAGCAAATAAATATGTAAGTAAATGCACATAGTGAAATATAAGTAACCATACATGCAGAAAATAAATGTGTAGGTAAATTGATATATTTGATTGATAGGAATATTTAAACACTAAAACGGAGATTGCAGATGTAAAACCGGCCGAACAAAGAAGAGATAAAGAATTACTATTAAAATTACAAACTTATAAAATACTAAGAAAGTATGCAGAAAAAACGATTAATTTATAGAAAATATATATATATATCTGAAAGGTTAATTTAATAGAGATGTAATTTCAAATTTACCATATTTAAATTTGGACTTATGTTTGCAATTCGTTTTTAGGGGAAGTTATAGCTTCGGTTGTGCAGAGGCGACATGACTTAGAGCCTGGATTATAAGACTTAACCTATTTTATTATAGTCCATTTAACTGAGAAGGCGGTATTGTTAGAATAAAGTTTTTTTTAATTAAAGTGGTTAGAGAAGTTCCTTGTTATTACAATAATTATTATATTAGAATTTTGGTTGTTAAAAGAAGTGTGGTTTGATATTTTTTTTTAATGTTGAAGTAGCACCGAAATATGTATGTACTTTATTAAGAGCTCGAGGTCTGAAATTAATATTAATTTGCTGATTTTCACTGGGGAAATAGTTTGAATTTTGTTCATTGTGATGAACAAAGGGCGGGACAATGATTGTCGGAGGACTGTTTTGGAGGGGATAATGAGTGTTGATAGTATTAGGATGGCTGTTAGAAGAAACATTATTATTCTCATTATTATTATTATTATTATTATTATTATTATTATTATTACTATTGCTAGTTGTATGATTGCAAATAGAGGGGATGCTTGAATGGTCTATTATATATATATATATATATATATATATATATATATATATATATATATATATATATTGAATAAATGCCAAAAGACTATATTCCAAAGTTTATGATGTTGACCATCTTAGAATTTATTATTTTAATTCATATGACATTAACAATTCTTGGCAGTATTTGTTTCGTAGCGAAAAATAGTATTTTATTGTCATTTATTCACTATATTGCTCTGCAATTACATTGAGCTTCTTAAATAAAGATTGGTATATATAATAAGTAAATAAAATATATTTCCACAGATATATATATATATATATACATTTCCACAGATATATATATATATATATGTGTGTGTGTGTGTGTGTGTGTGTGTGTGTGTGTGTGTGTGTGTGTGTGTGTGTGTGTGTGTGTGTGTGTGTGTTTATTTCAACCTCGAGTGTATTATTCATTACAAGTTGTGTCAATAGACGGGATAAAGATTTCCCCCCATATCATCAAAGAATTTAAGTTAACTTATATATATATATATATATATATATATATATATATATATATATATATATATATACTAGCATGATGCAGATTTCATATTTATTATTTTTATAGAGCCAACGTTCTATTGATTATTATATTGTACCCAAACTAGTGTAGTGCCCGGTTGTAAAATACGATATCTTATCCTATGCATGTAACAATCAATAAACAACGTTGTAAAAAGTATAAATGTATATTTGATCATGCAAACACGAACACTTACAGCCGGTGTACACCTGCTAAGTGCCAACCTTTATGAATTTTGACCCTTTAGCAATTATATTTACAGGATAAATACCAAATCGAATTTGTTCCAAATTTCCAAATCCCTTTATATATAAAATTTCAAGTCTGCAGACCAAAATTACCAGACAAGTTTGGTAGAGACCGCTTCTCATACAAACAGATAAACGAACAAGATAACTTGTAACTATATATATATATATATATATATATATATATATATATATATATATATATTTCATAATTTTTAGAAGAGTAAATGTTAAACAATTTTGCCCTTATTAAACAAAAGCTGTATAGGTAAAAAGATTCCTCTCATTTTTTTACATAATACAGTTCATTGATATTGGTCTTATTGAGTACAAAGGAAACCAGTCGGCCGACTTTTTATAAATTTACTTCTTATAATGCATATTTAAAAGCTTAGTCCTTTCGTCATAATTACGGTAATATATATATATATATATATATATATATATATATATATATATATATATATATATATATATGTGTGTGTATATATATATTTAAATAAGGGAGTAGTCACCAACAATGTGTATTTTTTAACATTACTTTATTATTCCGTGTCTTGGTTTTTCATTGAGAATTATGTTTGGATCATTGTAATAATGTTTTTAAGTCATTGAAATCGTTTACGCGCGTTTCAGACGGTCTGTGATGCGTCTTCGTCAGAAATTATTTTCAAATGTGTAAAAATGGCGATTTTCGTAGTTAGTTTGAAGTTTTTCCAAGGTGTGGAGGCTTGTAAGTGTTTATTATACATTAGTTTGCTGAATTTTTATTGCTTTTTTATTTGGTTTGTCCAGGGAGATTTTTACCTCGCTGTAGTCAGTCGCTTTCTCTTTCTGCTAATGTGTTTTGTTTTTCCTTTATGGTGGGATAGGGTGTGTGTGTGTGTGTGTGTGTGTGCGTGTGTGTGTGCGCGCGTGTGTGTGCGTGTGTGTGTTTGCTTTTATTGGTTTGGGAATGTGTATATTGTTTTATAGTATTTTGGGGTTATTTGCTTCCTTAGGAAGGTGGCTGTGGTCCGAGGTCGTTACTAATGTGTATGTGTGGGGAGGGGGGACTGTCTCTTCTGAAGTAAGGGTAGGGGTGCTTTCATTCTATTTTGATATTTATTTTTTGGATTCTTGGATTTTAGTATTGTGATTTTTCGTTTTAGTCTTATATTATGTTTGTTTAGAAAGAGGGGTGTATCTAAAATAGGGGATTTTTTATGTTTCTATATATAACTACTTCATTTACTCACATAAATTTAATATACGAAAGTATAGATTTATGCGTTATACTTCAAAACTGCTCAATACGTAGGTAGAGCTAGAGAATATTCAGTGTAGCTTAGTCGCCATATATATTTTATGAATTACTATATATATATATATATATATATATATATATATATATATATATATATATGCCTTCGCAGCTTTTAAGAAAGATGCACTTCCCACACTACAAAAACGTTTCGTTGTATATCAATTTAAATGTCAGTGTGGTGCTATATGGGTCGTACCTTTTAACGTCTGGGAGTCAGGTTGGGACAGCATGTCCCTGTGTGTTTTCAAAAATACCGGGTGTCTTGAATAAACACATTGTTGAACACATCCGGGCGTTCACAGAACACATCCGGGCATTTACAGAGCACATCCTGGTGCTCACCAGTTCATGAGTTATCAATTGGTCCGCACTTGTGTGACAATAAAGCATGTGGCGAAGCCTATTCGGATATCTGTTTTCGCATTATACACAAGGCCGTTTCAAACAGCAGCTCAATATTTTGGAGGTCGTAAGTGTACTAATGTGCAGATCATGGCACTGTAAGCAAAGGAGCTGTCGCATAAATTAGACCTGTTTAAAGATCTCTAATTAGCAAAAAAAAAAAAAAGAAGAAGAAAAATGCCTCCATTGTGTCAATATTCTTTGTTTCTGCACTTATTAGCAGACAATTTAATTTTTTCCCGTCCCGAGTTCTTAATTATTGACGATATATCACGGGTGATTCATTCATTTAATTCTCACCATGTAGTTTTATTTTTTGGTTTCACCCCCCCCCCCCTCGTATCCATGTTCAATTATGTGTAAATTGTTTTATTTTAATTGCTACCGACATCATCTTTTGAAGAGGATCGGTCGAAAGGTTCCTTGAGTTTCTTTTTTTTAGTGGAATAGTATTTTGACTATTTTTCTACTGTCTAGTTCCCTCCCCCATTGATCTTCCTCATTCATCTAGTAATGACACCACTTATCCGTTTTAAAACTTTAAAAAAATTGTACTAAAAACATTTTAAAATAAATAAATAAATATATATATATAGAAAGAGAGAGAGAGAGAGAGAGAATATACATATATTTAATTATTATAATGTATATATATATATATATATATATATATATATGTATATATATATATATATATATATATATATATATATATATATATATATATATATAAGAATAACAGTTAAGTTTACCAAAATGATCCAAGATGGCAAAACTAAAGTAAATATAAATATAAAAGAATTAATATTTATAAAGTAATCACAACCAGATGTAAAAGCTCAATAAAATCAAATAGGAGATAGAGCTTATAGTATGAACAAGTAGTTAATAAAACATGTTAAAAACACTTTGAAAAATAGTTAGAAACATAGTTAATTTTCAAAAGGAAATACTAAATAAGTGTTATTAATTTAGTGTTTCCTTTTTAAAATTCAATATGTTCTTAGCTCTTTTTCAAAGTGTTTTTAACATGTTTTATTAACTACTTGTTCTTTTATATATATATATATATATATATATATATATATATATATATATATACTTCAGAATAACTGCTATCAAAGACATTTACTTCGGATTTTACTATGCAATTTGGATGTGAATTTTTATATCCTTTTCATTAACTTCCCTTACTCTATGATATTTAAATGCTTTAAAAAACTTTTAATTGTGATTTTCCATGTCTCACTGACTTTAGAAAATAAGGTGTAAACCATTATAACTATTTGCTAATATTTTCTCCTATGAAGAGATGGTAGACATCGAAATCCTATAGGATAAAGAGTTATAATATTTCAAATGTATTCTTTGTCTTACATAGAATAATAGAATCTTTTGATTTGAAATTAAACCATTTCACGTCATAAATTTTTAATTTATTGAATGACTAAAATTTATATATATATATATATATATATATATATATATATATATATATATATATATGTGTGTGTGTGTGTGTGTGTGTGTGTGTGTGAGAGAGAGAGAGAGAGGAGAGAGATAGATGAAGAGAGAGAATGATAGTAAATGTATCTCCTTTTATATATATAGGCTAAAATTCTCCCTATATACATTCAAATGCTTCATTCATATATATATATATATATATATATATATATATATATATATATATATATATATATATAAACACTTTAAATCTAGCGATTCGCAAACAGATATTAAAAAAGTAAGAAGTCGCGTCTCCTCTGCTTCGTCTCTGACGGAACAGAAAAGAAATGATTTATCTGATAAACAGCTGCTGCTCGCAGTCTTTGAATTTTCAAATAATTTCATCGCTTTTCTAGCGATCCACATGAGACTACACGCACTATTCTCCAGGTAAACAACTGAGACGACGTTCATTCTTCCTCGCGTTCGTTTGGTCTCAGGTGAAAGTTGCTCAAAATTATAATAGACACTTTGCGCGTTCCAACGTCGCCCCCAACATTAATTGTACCCACTGAGACACTCTTATCAAAAATAGTTTATGAAAACAATATCAATAATTGATGATAATGATGATGATGATGATGATGATGATGATGATGATAATAATAATAATAATTATTATTATTATTATTATTATTATTATATAGAATACAATGAAGTTGGGTACGAAAAAACGAGAAAAGAACAGGAAAAGATACAGCCATAAGGACGATTTTTAAGATACAACAAAGAAAATACTGACGAACGCACGTGCACATGGACATGGCTATGAAAAGGACACTTGAACAGAGAAACGAGGTCGGAACTTATAACCGCACAAAACAAAGTGTTCCGAATACACTAAGCCAAATGTAAAATAGACACAATCCCGGTAAATAGCAAATGTAGACTCTGTGGAGAAAGAGGCAATACAGTGAATCGCATAAGTTACAGCAAAAACCTGGCACAAAATGTGTGCCCAAACAGACAGGATTTCGTATGAGAGGCAGGCGACTAAGACATTTGCATGTTGATCAGGAAGACAAGTGGTACAAACATTAACTGGGAACGTTATTAGAACATGAAAAGACTAAAATCCACTGTGACATGAAGGTACAAATAGACAAACTCATTCAAACAAAAAGTTGCCGAGTCGTAAATCATACAATCCAAGCAATAGATTAGATGAAGATCAAGGTGGCAGCTCGAACTGAAGAAATATAGAACTTGAAGATTATTGCTATAATACCAATAATTATATGGACACTACGAACAGTCCCGATAAACCTGATAGTCTAAGAGAAATTGAAACCAAGGGAGAGATTAAAACATTACAACGGATGACAATGATGAAAACAAACGAGATCTTAAGCATAACTTACGATCGCTAATCAGTTACCAAAATTAAAAAAAAAATCAATAAGACATTTAGAAAAATCATCACACGAACTTATGGTAAATAAAACCGCCAGAAATTACATGAACTAATTTTTTTTTCTTTAAACACAGACACACCCATAATAACATTAACCTTGATTAGCACCACATAAAATAGTTGTGATGGTTGAAGATAGATGAAAAGGTTCAGTAGGAAGAGTACAAACCAGACATCCACTAAAACTGCGCGTAGAATATTGAAACCTCAGGGAAGACTATTTCAACTCAAATATCAGAGAAGACCAACACCTGTCACCAGCGCAAAATCAATGATAAATGGTTTTTGCGAGGACGAAAATGATTTGCAGCGATTTTCGAAAGAGAGAGGGCGTGCTCAAAATCTGGGAATGCTTGCTATCACTCAGAATCCTGGGAATACCACTTGTTATTTGTAGAGACCGATCTCTTATATTGATTTGTGTGTGAACTCCTAATGAGTAAATAATAATAATAATAATAATAATAATAATAATAATAATAATAATAATAGGTACTGATGAAAACATTGATATATTAAGAAAAATCCTTGAATGCAGGAACCAACCTCTATAATCATGCGGCACTAGACAGATAAGTTAAAACAGAATAACTCTGCGTGAACATAACTAAAAAAAGATAAATAAATAACATCAAACCAATCGAAGGGAACGGAAACTGTCAGGCAAAATATGTCGACTAAAATCCAATAAACTGACTCTCTTCCTTCTCCAAATGTGCACTGATATCACTTGTTTCTGCACAAAAAAAGATCGTGAAACGTTTGTTATAAAAGAAAGATCTAGAAAAAAGTGAACAATCCAGACCTCCACTGAAAGAGCATGGGAACTACTGGAATCTTGAGAATACGTATTGAAACTGAGGCTCTAGAAAAAATAAAAAAATGATGACCGTTGCCAATCAGAAATCAATGGTAAACGGCTGCTCCGAGATAGCAAACATATTTGCAATGTTCACCTAAAGTAACAGAGAGTGCTGGAAATCTGGGGAAACGTCTTTACCCAAATTTCAAGGAACACTATCTGGGATTGGCAGTGAATGATCACAGGTAATAACTCATGTCAAAACGTAGAGTAAGTAAAATACCACCACTGCCACCACAACTACTACTACTACTACTACTACTACTACTACTACTAATAATAATAATAATGAATGTAATAAAACAATCTGTAAGTAGATCTGGCCTTCGGGCTTAGATCTCAGTGTAGTACTTGTTCTGATGTCAGATTTAAATTTATTTGTCAATATAGGGGAAACCCTTCTATACTAAGGCAATTTATATTTTTGCCAACTTCCAGAGTGACCCTTGGGGGAACTCGTTTTCTCTCACATTAAAAACGACCTTGTGTTACATATTACTCTCGTGGGGAAGCAATTAAATACCGAGAGTAAAATTGTAACATTTTTATTAATGTTTAGTCAATAAACGAATAAAAGTCTTTATACATAAACACGAGTGTTTATACGTGCTTTTCGTTTCTTGTCATTGTCGCTGCTTCGTCGGTAGTTGTCGATTGTCTCGTCAGTTTAACTGAGGTGAATAAAACTATTCATGCATGAAAAACACAAGGGGGGCGTTTGCTGAGTTTTCTTCAAGATTTTTATTTGCAAAAAATAAATTTAGCAGAGAGTGTATCTAAATAACTAAAGAATTGTGTAGTTCTTAAACTTATTAGCTAACCGAAGAAATGGGTGACGCAGATGGGCAGAAGCATCGGTAACATTCGCTGAGATTATTTATTTTCTGCATTATTTGATCGTATCTCGATCGCATGGCTTCCCGGAGATAACTGATTGTAAAGTTTTATTTCGCCTGAAAACTCGTCATATTATTGTTCGACTGCTTTGTCTACGGTGTCTAGAGTTTGAGTTTGTTCCTGCCTTGTAATCTTTTTTTCATTTAATAAAAAAAAACAAACAAAAAAAACGATTCTGTTTTACCGATCTGCATTACAATGCATTCAATGCGACTCTTGTCAAAATTCACAGTAGCTAACTATATCGCTACAGACGTAGGGTCCCTAATATGTCAAACAAATAATAAAAGACAGGGCTCACGTCTATATAATATAGGTAATTTATATTTATGTTATGTGTTTCAATAGTAATGCTTCCTATTTTTTTTATTCCGCCTGAATGTATCTTATGGGGATTGCAAGTTGCATTGCTATGATGACTGAACTAATGCATTCATAACCTGAAATTTTCATCTGTCTTTTGCAGATGGTGACGTTGTGAGAATCTAAGAAATCAACCTCTGTCATCGACATGCGTCAGAAGCAGAAATTCATCATTGAATTCTATCATGCAGAAAAAATTGAACCAGTCAACATTCTAAGTGCCTGCTGAACGTTTACGAAGCCCATGTAGTTGATGTTGATACAGTTAGGAGATGAGTTCATCCATTTAATAGTGGCAACCGAGATGTGAGTTTTATGATCGAGGCATCAAGGCATCCGTCACTGGCAAAATGTATTGAGAATGGTGTTGACTATGTAGGAAAACAAATTCTCAAGCACAAAAAGTTAGTCATTTATTTAGAACTACTTCCGTTTTCGTAGTTCTTCAGTTTTTAGATTTTAGTTTAAAAAATGGGTGGCATTACCTTTGAAATAACAATCGCATAAAACGAAGGGAACTGAGAGTACCAAAGTAGTTATATATATAAAATAATTCCATTACTTTTCTGAATTTTGGAGATGAGGATTAATCATTTGTATTATTTGGATTATTCGGACTACTTTTCTCATCTTGAGTGTCATTTTGACAATTTTTCTCTCGATGTAACCCCCGACTTTCTTCGTGTGTATCTTGGCGAACTCAGGAACCTTTCTGTCGACGTATAGAATCTTTCTGTCAAACTTGGGAATCTGCATGGAATTTCGAATGGAACTAATTATTTTATCCGCAGCGGAGAGGGTAGCATGCTCTTGTTCCGTCAGCCATGAGTGGGTAGAGATTCCAAGTAATTCGCAATTGTATTTTGAGTCGCCCGCACTGAGGATTCAAGCTTTCAACCTCCAGAAGAGTATAAATTTTACAACTGAATTCTCAAGTTTGACAGAAAGATTCCCGAGTTCAATAAGATACACATGGAGAAAGTCTGAAATTACACTTAAGGAAACGTTGTGTTAATAACTCTTGAGATGAGAAAGTAGTCAGAAGTATCCATCTCTTAACTTATATCAATACAAAATAATCCCATTATCAGAAAATTGCGTAAAATCAACAAAGAAACATGCAGTATCGATTAGTACAGCAGATATATACGGTGAAAGATCTAGAAGGCTGGAAGGATGAAGGAGGAATATCGGAGTCTAAATATCTACTGGAATAGCACCGAGAGTCCTAAGAAAGAGGAGCTTATAGTCATTTAAATTTCACATAAAGCTTACACTAAATAATGTAGTACTTTAAAAATTTAATTTACTTAAGACTCCATTTTTTACTCAGGTTTCCAAACTGTGGATGCGTGTCTTCGATCTGCTGTGCCATCCCTTCATCGATGATTTGTTGTTTTGCGGTTTTTTGTTTGTTTTTGTGGGAGTTGCTGGGATATAGATGAAAGAAAGGACTGCAGAGAAACAACTGTTCGGATAAGGCAAAGTTATTTACACAGATTTAAAAAAAAAATAGATGTATGGAGAGACTTGCTGTCATTCAGACTCCAGGGAAGACCGCTTATTTGCTAGTGAGCAATCAATGAGTATGCCTCGTGTGATAACTCCTAGTGAGTAAATGATAATAATAATAATAATAATAATAATAATAATAATAATAATAATATTATTATTATTATTATTATTATTATTATTATTATTATTAAAGATATTTAAAAATGATTCTGATAATATTAGTAATAATTTTTATTATGTGTGCAACACGATTGAGGAATTGGAAAAGAACAAAATAAACTATTGTAAGAATAACAAGATAAATAAAAGAAAAAAGGGAAGGAAATTGAAAGACGCAGAGAAAGGAAGTAAGAAGTTCTTCAAAGGAGGCAATCGACAACTAACAGAATGCGCAGAGACGGCTGAAACCGTTGGGAGTCAATCTATCGGCAACAAATAGCCTACACAAGTCAACAGGTGCACGTTGTATTCTGGTGGGAATTCAGATACCAGCATTCAATTAGGTCGAGAATTTTTCCGCTCGAGAAACGAAATAATTATCGGTTGTCAAAACCGAACATCTCGCGTCTGAT
>NC_136482.1:178677196-178787196 GCF_053919585.1 Euprymna scolopes
TGAGCACGTATTTTCTGTCCCTCTGTAAATGAGAGGAGGGGAAGCCCCCCCCCTCCTCTCATCATTAGTTAGGTTAGTTAAATTTTGAAGATTATCAAGTGTTAATCGTCTTTGTGTATATATTGTATACATTTTCTAGAATAAATAGTTTATTGTATTTCTAAAATATGGCGATTGTGTTATGTTGCGTGTTTTCTTGTGTCTGCCATAAATGTCTCCATTGAACAGCGAAGCGATCCCGAAGACGACGAAGGAAGATTCCAATCAGAATGGCACCAGGGTGAAGAGATCATCTTGAGAAAATGAAGGAGCCACACACCCACATCCAACATCTCAGATATGTTTTTCTTTTTGATACACAGACCCTAATGACTGGCCCATCTTCACATCATCATGGGCCCGTTTCTAAGACATTTAGTGTAACACGATCAGCCGGTCACACACCAGTGACCGGCTGATCGTATTATAAGTATAGGCATATTCCGACACAGTAAACAGCAATTATTCCCCTTAGTCAGAAACATCGCTCATAGAATATGAGGATTAGACGACAAATTAAAGGAAACAAAAGTCACGCGGATGTCAAAAGATTACGCTTCATTTTCTACTTTCCATTACGATTCCTAAACGTAGACTCCATGAACAAAGTTTATTCCTTAGAACTGGACACCTGTGAAACTCTCTTCCATTTGCCTGCTTTCCGGCTGACTACAATATTGTCGTCTTCAAGTCCAACGTAAACAGGTTCTTGAAAAGCCGTTCCCGTTAAGTAATCCAATTTACCAAATTTCAACTACAAACAATTACATCGGCATTGTCCCATTGACCACTACACTTATTTAACCTTATTCCCGAGTGGCCTCTAGGCCTTGCTAAGTGGAGACTCCTTTGTAAAAAAAGAAAAATTCTACGTGTAAAACAATTTTTTTTTGTCACCGAACGATGCGAAAATTTACTATTCACTTTTAGCGTGACGGAATCGATCTTCTAATTCGATTCAATTGCGTCCCCATCTTACCTTTACGAGTACTAATAAAAATTCTGTTTGACGATCAGCTTTGATTCGTAAATATTCGTGGCTTATAAATTGATTCTTTCAGATGAATTATATTTATTTTTCTGAAAAACATTCCAACTAATATCCATATCGATAATTCATTTTCTATCTTAATAGACATTTAAAGGGGATTTAATTGAAAATTTTGATTGCTTAAATTGCACGAAAATAGTTGATAATTATATCATCTTGAATATCATCTAATATATATAAGGCTATGTGTCTATCTGTCCGTCTGTCTCCATATTTTCAAACGTTATCTTCTCCGAAACTAAAAGTCGCAGAGTATCGCTAGACGTCTACAATGATTGGCTTTTTACGGGCCGTTCTTTTATGAGTATTTAGCCGGTTTAAATGGGTTTTAAAAGGTCAAAATGGGTCAAAATTGCACTTTCATCTTAATTTATTTTTGATTTTTAATTTTAAAGCAGTTCGTATGGGTGTCAAGTAGGTACAGCGGTAACGTCACCAGCTTTGAATGCTACAATTTTGCTTTCGGTTTCGATTCTCGCTGATACCACCCAAATACTTTTTTTGTTACTTTTGAAATCACGACTCTATAATAGTATATACAAAATCTGGAAAAATTAAAAAATATATTTAAGCGTATTTTACGAACGGCCAACGGCGTACCTCCTAGTATATATATATATATATATATATATATATATATATATATATATATATATAGAGAGAGAGAGAGAGAGAGAGATACATACATACATACATACATACATACATACATACATACATACATACATATGTAAGTATATAATGCCATACGTATTGAAATTAATTAGCCGCCGATACCGCCAGTTACTGTGGTAATTTCTTTAATCCCTGCTTGGCGAAAATTTACTACTTTTATTAGTGCATGATTGGATATTATAAATATATAAATATAAACATATTGTCATCATCATCATCGGCGGTCACTCATGTCCGAGTAAGACTGTCCTCCATTGTGGCTTCTGTGGGTCCTCAGGTGAGCATAGAGCCCAATCCTAGATCCAATTTTTCTTGTGTAATTTGGGTAGATAAAGGTAGTGGTGCTGGGGTTGGGTGTGTCTGGTTGATAATCTGTCTTTTCTGTGCTTGCGTTTATCCTCAGCAGCTTGATTTAGGTCACTGCTATAAAGCGCAGCACCTTCGTGGACAGCGCTCCTCCATGCCAACCTGCTCCCAGCCACGTCCTCTCATGTCTCAAGGTCCATGTGAAATGCTTTAAATTTACTTTGATTTTGTACATATACATCATCTTCTGGCCATCCTGGGCACGCTTTCCCTCAACAAGCTGAGAGTAGAAAATCCGTTTTGGGAGGCGGAGATCCGGCATTCGGACAACATGACCAGTCCATCTGAGCTGGCGTTGAGCAACAGTAGCGGTGATAGTAGTAATGTCAGCCTCACTCAGGACGCTGGTGTTGGTGCGTCATTCCTTCCAACTGATTCTGAGGATTTTTTGGAGGCATCTTTGGTGGTACGTCTCCAGGGTTTTTACGTGCCTCCCGTATGTGGTCCAGGTCTCCGATCCATAGAGAAGAGTGGGCAGCAATACAGCTTTGTATACCATGATTTTGGTCTTTGCCAGAAGGTCATGGTTCTGAAATACTCTCTTCCTTAGCATTGAGAAAGTCCCACTGGCACAGCTGAGACGGTGTTGTATTTCATCATCTATGTTGGCTTTTGATGATAGGATGCTGCCTAGGTATAGGAAGTGGTCCACATTTTTCAGTCTAGCGTTATCGATGGAGATGTTTGGGGGTGAGACTGGAGTACTGTTTGATGGTGATTGATGAAGGATTTGAGTTTTTTTTATATTGATAGTTAGTCCTAGCTGTTTGTACGCTCTCGTGAAGGCAACCAGTGTACACTGTAGGTCATCTTCTGAGAGGGCTACAAGGGCGTTATCGTCTGCATACTGTAGCTCCATAATGGATATGGTGTTCCTTCGACCTTTGGCCCTGAATCTGTTGATGTTAAAAAGTCGCCCTTCAGTTCTGTACATAATCCGAACTCCACGGGGAAGATGTTTATCCGTGAGATGGAGGATAGCAGTAATGAAGATGGAGAACAGGGTTGGGGCAATGATACATCCCTGTTTCACTCCCGTGTCAACCCTGAAGGGCTCTGTTTCATCTCCACTACTACTGAGGACTGTAGTTGACATATTGTCATGTAGCAGTCTCAGTATCCGAATGTACCTCTCTGGGCATCCAAACCTTGCAAGAACCAGCCAAAGAGCTTGACGGTTCACCGAATCAAAGGCTATAGTAAGGTCTATAAAAGCCATGTATAATGGTAAATTTTGCTCCCTGCACTTTTCTTGGAGTTGACGAGCAGTGAAGATCATGTCCATCGTGCCTCTATTTGGGCACATATTGTATGCTTATATTGACATGAGTGCTTTTTATTATATATATATATTTTTATTATATATATATATATATATATATATATATATATATATGCTTTTATTGGTTTTACCAAAGTAATGCAGACATACAGTTTTGTTTTTACATAAGCTACACAGACATGAGCATTTTTCAGTCAGCCAGTTACAAGTAATTAGACACCTTTTTAGGCGATATCGCTTACAGTTGGGACTAAACTTTTGTATAAGCAGCATCGCTTGAAGAATCCGTTATTAACTTGTAACAGGCTGACCGAAACATACTCATAAATGTGTAGCGTCGTATAAATGCTTACGTAAAACAAATAAAAAGTATATCGTGTCCTATTTCGTTATTGAACACTTTTGTATCACCCTCCTTAAACGTTATTGGTTGCTTTGCCTCTGGAAAATATTATCCTATATATATATATATATATATATATATATATATATATATATATATATATATATATATATATATATATATTAAGTAATGTGATTTATAATTTAAAAATTAAAATAAAATTTTTTTTAATTTAAAAATCAAATTTTAATCAAATTAAAAATCAGTCAATAAAATAAAAAGCTATAGGAAACATCTAAATGACTACTTTAAACACAGTTCCTGATTTCAAAAAAAGAAAAACTAAAAGGTAACTATCTCTATATATTTTTAAATCAAATTTATTATGTAAATTCAAAAATATATATTTTTTCTACTCATTTCTATCTCTAACCCATATTAATTTTCTTATAAATTTTAAATCCAAACCTTTTATTTCAATTTTTTCAGATTCATCTGCCTTACTTTTAATGCTAGGTTTATTTATGGTGTCTTTTAAATTCAATAAAAATCCTCCTAAATTTGCTGATGAGGAGACCGTGCTTACCAAAAAAACTATATATAATTGTTCTACATAACTTCATGTATACCACAATAAAAAGCACGGATTTCCGAAACGATCGTACAGATAATTGACTTTGTTGTTGTTCCTTCTTATGAAACTGATTTTTAATTTGATTAAAATTTGATTTTTAAATTTTAAAATTTTTTTTAAAATTTTTAAATTATAAATCACATTACTTAATATTGAATTAGCTCTAGGACATTTAACTATCGAGCTTATTATATATCTAAATTACAACGAGCACTTTCTATTTACTGTATTTTAATTAAACTAGTAATTTCACTGTTACATTAAAATACACTCAGCTCTTTAGACTATTGTTCTAATCTCCTTTAAATTATATATATATATATATATATATATATATATATATATATATATATATATATATATATGTATGTGTGTGTGTGTGTGTGTGTGTGTGTGTGTGTGTGTGTGTGGTGAGTTAAAGAAAGAGAATAAACTTAATTCTTTAAGGAACACTTTCGGGATAAAATGAACTCAACAATTGATTTTAGAATTTTCTCCCTTATCCCTGATACCTTTATACTTTAAAATGTGATATATATATATATATATATATATATATATATATATATATATATATATATATATATATATATATATATATATATATTAAACTTTCTTTCTTTGGTGATTCCTACATCCTTATATATATATATTTAATTATTATAGTAAAAAAATAATTATATATATATATGTATATATATATATACACACGATTGCACATAACACCCAGATACACACAATATATACACATATTTATATACACAAACTATATATATATATATATATATATATAAATACATATATATTAAATTTATTTATACAAACATTAATGGCTACATATGTGCATACATGTTTCTGTAATCACCCGCGTTGGGGGATTACGTCTTCAGGCCAAGAATTACCGTCGAAACTGAAATTTCAACCAAATACATTTTCCTATTTCGTTTGTCAAGTTAGAATGTAACCTGGGTGGGAGTCATAAAACGGTGAGAGGACAAGTGAGGTCTTTGAAGATAATAAACATCTTTTTCATTTCCCTTACCCCTTATCCAACCCATCTTTTGGTTTTTATGGCATAAGGTACTTGAGAATTTAGTTTTTTTGTCTTGGAGTCTGTAATTTAAGAACATTTGCTATGGTCACTAAGTACTTACCGGTGCCTTTCAATCTACACCCATCCACACACATACATGCAACATACACACAACACACACATACACAGACACACATACACACACACTCACGTTAATACATATATTCAAAAGTGAATATATGCTGTTCGTTTTATTTTACTCACACACACGTACTGAAACTTGGCAATAAGTATAAATTAAGATAAGGTGAATAAAACAAAAACAAAATAAATAAATAAAAATGAATAAAAATAAAAATAAAAAAACAAATAAACAAACAAAATAAGAATAAACATAAAACACAAAAGTTATCTAAACCCCACATGTACATATACATATTAATATATTAATATACTTATAAATGCCTACACTTTGCTACACCCGCGCATATATACACACACACATATAGACATACATAGACATATAATGGCATTTTTCTTACTTCAGTAGCGTGGTAACCCCTTCATATATGAAATAGCATGCCACTACACTCCAGACGGGTATATATATATATATATATATATATATATATATATATATATATATATATTTATATATATATATACATACCTACACACACACACACACACACACACACACACACACACACACACATATATATATATATATATATATATATATATATAACATACAAACAAACAACATTCAGACACCCATATATATATATCCCATTCCTTCATGTTTCTTCTTCTAAAACGACGAAATGAACCAATATGTATATGTCAAGTTGCACTCATACAGAAACACATGTCAACTGAATGCATCCACCTGACTCCTGGAAGGCAAATATGCAACAGAGAAAGCATTATCAGGAAATTACAATTACCAACTTAATCTCAGATCTCAAAGCGATGTATATAAATACACATACATACATACATACATACATACATACATACATACATACATACAGGGTGTCCAAAAAGTCACTGAAGGATTTTAAACTTAAATAGATTTTTCATTTTTGCGCATATCTTTCTGTAATTCTAACACATACTTACTAGTATATTGCACTCATACATAAACTACAATTACCAACTTAATCTCAGATCTCAAAGCGATATATATAAATACACATACATAAATACATACATACAGGGTGTCCAAAAAGTCGCTGAAGGATTTTTAACTTAAATAAATATTTCATTTTTAAGCATATCTTTCTGTAATTCTAACACATTCTGACAAGTATATTCCCAAATTATTAAAATTAATGCAAAATTCAAACAATCTTTATTCATGAAAAAAACTGTCTTTTAAATTTTGCCCATTTTCAGTTCGCATGTTTGTCATTTTTGCAAAACATCATTCTAGACGGATTGCAGAATCTCTGGCTGCGATTTAACTTCCTTATTTTGTGCCTGATGTTTTCCTTAAATTCTTGCAGGGTTTGGGGATTGTTAACATAGACTCTTGTTTTTTAAGATATTCCTACAAGAAAACGTCCTGGCTAGTCAAGTCTGGGGATCGTGGTGGCCATTTGGCATTGCCATAGCGAGAGATAATCTTGTCGCTAAAACATTGTCTGATTTTGGTAAAACAATTTCACAACTTACATTCAGTATCTGTTCTTCAGATGCTGCACTTCATTTTCTTGTTCTCTTTCGGTGGAGGAGAAATCCTTCACGACTGAGACAATTTTTATTTTTGTACCTTTTCTCCACGTTAAAAAACGACCTTGGTGTCTAACTCTGTCCCGTGGGGAGGCATAGTAAATAGGTACATTCATTGCTCAATGCTATACTTATCTATAATTTATTTCCAAATATTATCTGTGAAATATCTGAAATGAAGAAAAAAATAATCATTAATGGTAAAATGACAAAGACTTTCAACACTTCAGTGACTTTTTGGACATCCTGCATTATGTATGTTAACATATAAGTTACATTTGCAAAACAAAATTTAAGTTGTCGGTGTGTGTGTGTGTGTGTGTGTGTGTGTGTGTGTGTGTGTGTGTGTGTGTGTGTGTGTGTGTGTGTGCAGAGCAGTCTCCACCATACTACTTCGTCAATTTTTTTGTCTACAGATTTAAAACTTGATGTATAGGAGATTCGGATCTGTGGAACAAATTTGATTTTGGGTTTTAGCAAGTAAAAGAGGTAAAAATTTAAAAACTGGAACTTAGCAGGCGTAAGTCTTGCTAATGTGTATTCTTTACGCATGCGCAAATATGCATTTATTAGTTTAAGGCGGTTAACTCAGATAGTTCCGAATGACGTTGGTGAACTAAAACTTTGGTTTCGATTCTAGCTGAAAGCATCTAAGTGTTTTTATAAAAACTTTTTGTAATCTCTACAATTATATAAATGCAACTTTGTCTCTGTGTGTGAGTTCGCTCCTTATAGACTCCGAAATAGTTTAACAGATTTTCTTTAAAATTTACAGAACTTTAGTGCATAAGTCTGGGAGTGATCTTGATTAAGTTTTGTTTCAGAATACTCTCTATGATTACCGATAATCGATAATCGAAACCGTTATTTTAATTTATCTATCATCGGTAAAGCCGTTTTTCCATGTCGTCGCTGAGCTACAATGATAGAACAAGAGGCCGTCAAAATTCTTCTGTGCATGAGTTGATAGTGTTTTTTTTTTGCGTGGCGTGGTTTGTAGCTTCAAACTCCGCACGTAAATTTCTTAATTTCTTTTTCATTAATTGCAAAGAATTTTATAAGACTTGAGAATTTACGTGTTTTCTTTTTGTTTTTTGTTTTTTTTGTTTTTTTTTGCATAACCTGGTATGTAGGTTCAAATCCCGCACGTAATTTTCTTAATTTTTTTTATTAACTGGAAAGAAGTTTATTTATAAATACTTCTAGTCATTAATATATACTGATTGCAATATAATAATCAATAAGGAATTGAGGTATTGGAATCGGTACAGGAATCGGTCCAATGCCAAAAACGGATCAAGTATTTCTCACTTTACTTTCATTGTAAAACCTGCACTTGTCGTTACTAACATCAGTCACCGTCTTAATTGAACCTTGATTGGAAATCCTAGATAATTTTTTATGTTAGATATAACCATAAAGCACACTCCAATAAACACAATTCCGATGCGCTATCCATGTTGTATAGTAATTGAGAAAATGGATTTCTAACATTTTTTGTGGAGACAAAATCGATGACTGTTTTATTTGATTAATAAAAATATAACTAATAAGTTTATAAATGCGATAATTGATATATTGTATCTTTTAAAAAATGTTGAAATTAGAACGTATTTTAATTGAACTTCTTAGAATTATCTGTGCATAAAGAGAGCCTAATAATTCTTAGAGTTATCTGTGCATAAAGAGAGCCTAATAATTCTTAGAGTTATCTGTGCATAAAGAGAGCCTAATAATTCTTAGAGTTATCTGTGCATAAAGAGAGCCTAATAATTCTTAGAGTTATCTGTGCATAAAGAGAGCCTAATAATTCTTAGAGTTATCTGTGCATAAAGAGAGCCTAATAATTCTTAGAGTTATCTGTGCATAAAGAGAGCCTAATAATTCTTAGAGTTATCTGTGCATAAAGAGAGCCTAATAATTCTTAGAGTTATCTGTGCATAAAGAGAGCCTAATAATTCTTAGAGTTATCTGTGCATAAAGAGAGCCTAATAATTCTTAGAGTTATCTGTGCATAAAGAGAGCCTAATAATTCTTAGAGTTATCTGTGCATAAAGAGAGCCTAATAATTCTTAGAGTTATCTGTGCATAAAGAGAGCCTAATAATTCGTGCTAAGTAAACACGTGTCCGTCAATTAAGAGACAAACCAACAATACACCAACTAATCATAAGCGTAACAACTTTCGTTCGTATTTGATTTGAGTAATCTCCAATAATCAATTTTGGTATTGATTATTTCAAGGCGTTGAAACCAGCCGATTAGCAAGCATCTTTTCTTGAGTTAATGGTTTTAATATGTGTTTTCGACCTCACAAACATACATCATAAGCAGCCTCATGGGATATACAATATCGGATAATCCACATAGCTAATCATCATCATCACCATCATCATCATCATCGTATAAATCAGATAATTCTGTGTTACTAGTTGCTCCGATATATATCCAGACAGAATTCTTTCTAGAAAGACACGGAAGAGACTACGTGAAGGTTGCCAACATCCTAATTGAAAATAATTTTAGTGGAACGAACTGGATTCGAACTTGGAACATTCAGGTCATCAGTCCGTATCCTAAACCACTTAACCACCGTCACCTCTCAATCGTATGCTGATAATATTACAATTGTTACGTAGTAAACTTAACTGTAGTAGCAGGTTTTAGAAACATAAATCTAAATGTAGATTCCATGAACAAAGTTTCTTTCTTAGAACGACACGCATATGGAACTCTCTTCTGTTTGCCTGCTTTCCAGCTGACTACAATATGGTTGTCTTCAAGTCAAACGTAAATATGTTCTTGATGAGCCGTTGCACTTAAGTTAACAAATTTACCGAATTTCCATTAATAACGATTACTATATTGTCCAATTCACTATTGTAAACTCTTTGACACTTATCCTCGAGTGGCCTCTGAGCCTTGATAAGTGGTGATACCTATATTAATTTTTTTTTTAAACTAAGGTCATATATTTGCATACAATTCTAATGAAATAAATAAAAAAAAACTGAACCATTTTCGCAGGAAGGTGCATATTAGTATTCCGAAATAAAATGAAGCACTCACGAGTGAGATTAGGTGAAGGTTGCAAACAAGAGTTTTGCTAGACTCGAATGCAACACGGCACCAGTTATTTCATGTTGTTATCTACTTCATCACAGTCGTTCACTATCAATTTGGTAGACATATCAACAAGCTGAATAGACGCCTTTAGGGTTCAGGCTAATCCGTATAACCATATGCATCGTTCTCTTAGTCAGGAGAAGATGACACAGGACGAAATGGCATCATCAGACAATACTTTATTTCAGAGGAGAATGAGAATCGAGTGACACACGCTGCTCTGTTACATTGCAATTATGCAATTGAACAGATAATATTACTACATACATATACTAGCAAAGATACCCGCGCTTCGCGTGGGACTTTGCTCTACACTCGGGTAGATGCTTCGCGGGCAGCCTTGCAGTAAGTGCATATTTTAAGAACAACTATTACTTAAGGTGTTTAAAAGTTTTTAATTACCTCCTGAAGTGACTGAAATACAACTATGAACTTTAAAGCAAATAGGTTATATTAAAGTTGACACTTACTTTGTTACACATAAAAAACTGAAACACTTACAAAGAATCACAAGAATCATTGTTAATTTTTTAGCTTCTGATCTTGCCAATCTTTCTTCCTCAGTTTAGTTTTTATTTCGTTTGGGTGGCATCTTTAGGGCATATCTGCGAAGGGAAATTATTATATTAAATTTTTCAAAAGAATTATATGCATCTCAAGAAAAAAAGGTTCCTTAATGATCGGTTAAATTGTTTTGGCAGCATTATTTTAAGAGATATAGTGCAATAAATTATTCTTTAAATTCTTCTTTACATTCTTTTGACTCTCGAGTATATATCCGATTCAGTTAGACTCAGCTAATAAATCGAGAACCACACCAGTCTATATAAAAACCTATAAAATATTAACGGATATATACTCAAGAGTTATAGCAATGAAAAGAATATTCTGTTATCACAGCCCTAATTATAATATATTAATATTACTAATATATATATATATATATATATATATATATATATAGTAGAAATGGTAATTAATAAAAACCCGAAGAAAGTGCTCGATACTGTTGTAGAGCAAATATGCGTTTTATTTTTTATTACCGTATTTTTCTGTTAAGTTACATTTTTGTTTCGGCTACACGACCGTTTTTTTAGCCGTCAGGTAGCTTCCTCAGACTTTTACAGAAATGTTCGTTTACGGTATAAGGTAATAAAAAATAAAACGCAAAATAAAATGTTCGCCTAACAGATTAGATGTTGACTACACTTTTGCTATTTTTCCTTCGCAAAGTGAAGCGTCGATATTTTTTAATAGGTTGAATTCTTTACATGGGGCTCTTAAGTTCACTATGGAAAGTGAGAAGGACAATTCGCTTCCTTTCTTGGATGTTCTTGTCGAACGCTCAAGGGGGGGGGGCTTTCTCACTACAATTTATAGAAAGCCGACATTTACTGGCCTATATGTGAACTGGTTGTCTTTTGTACCTAAATCACGTAAGGTCGGCTTAATTAATACTTTGGTACATAGAGCCCTCATGATTTGTTCGCCTAACAGATTAGATGTCGAACTCGATAAGATCAGGGAAATATTCATCAATAATGGTTATCCTGTTGACCTTATTGATGACTGTATTTTCAAAAAGGTTGCGGATTTTAAATCCCCTAAAAGTTTGGACCCTTGAAATGCCCGGTTTATTTGAAATTACCGTGGATAGGGGAGGGGAGTAATATAATTTCAAAACAGATTCGAAGAAGTATTTACGATTGCTTCAATTCGGTGACCTTGCGTGTGGTATATACTACGAGACCTGCTTTTCCGTCTTTCCGCAAGGATAGTTTGCCTTACATCCAAAATAGTAATATTGTATATCAGTTTAAATGCCAGTGCGATGCTGGTTATGTTGGGCGAACATCCTTGCACCTTTTGACTCGTATAAACCAGCATGTTCCATCGAAGATCAGACAAGGGAGGATGGGGTTCGGTGGTCTCCCTCCTTCTGCAGCCTTGGACTCTGCTATTGGCCAGCATTTGGTTGACAACCCGTGCTGTGCCGATAGATATAAAATAGATTGGTTCGAGGTGCTACATAGAGCGGACTCCAAAAACCATTTAAAGATTTTGGAGGCCGTCTCTATCGCGGTGCGTCAACCTTCTTTGTGCCGGCAAAAAGAAACATCAAACGCATTGTTTCTCTTTGGGGAACTTTGAATTATTTCTCCCGCTTTTTTTTTCTTCCTCCCTCGTTGTGCCAACATTTTTAATCGTTTTTTAAACGTAAATAAATTTAATTAATGTCCCCGTATGTTGGCACATTAAATAAGTTCCCCAATAGAACTCTTTATTTTCGTTACAATATTATTTAGATTGCTATCGATTTACTCCTGAAGAGATGATAGCCGATAGAGCTCTCGAGAAACTTCCGCCTAGTATTTTATTTAAAACCATATACAAATTCTGTACCTCTAAACATATATATATATATATATATATATATATATATATATATATATATATATATATATATATATATATACACGAGGGGTGTATGAAAAGTTTTAAGCATCAGAAAAACTAAAAAGAATGAGAGAGTTTTGATAATTTATTTTTTGATAATTTATTTTTTGATAATTTATTTTTCAACTTAAGCCCTTTTATCCCGGTGTAGAAGAATGCCTTTGTTTGGGACTCAAGAAACTCCTCGACTGCAGCTATAAATTCATCATCACTTGCAAAATGGCGACCAGCAAGGTTTTTTTTTCATTTGGGGGAACAGATGAAAGTTAGAGGGGGCCTAGTTTGGCGAATAAGGTGGAGGAGGAACAAATTCGAATCCACAATGAGCCCAAAACAATAAATGTTAAGGATTCATAATAGGAGTCAAAGTTTAAAAAAAATTTTACCTCTGCGGTCTCTACGAAATTACTCAAACAATTTCTGGTCTAAACATTTGAAATTTTACATAAATGGTATTCAGAGATAGGGCAAGTTTTTCATCGGGGTGGGTCGAAAATTGTTAGTTACCAATATATAAATGTATGTATGTATGTATGTTTGCATGTGTGCCTAAAACTTTCGACAGAGGCGACGGATTTTACCAAGATCAGTATCGTTTTAAAGTTCGACCTTTCATAAGACAAATATCGAAAAATTGGCTATCTTCACCTTCAACTAGGCACTTTTCTACAGTGGGGGGCGTTTTTTGCGCCGATATTTTTGAAAGATATCCTATCATTTCGATTGTCTAGCCTTAATGTAAACATAAGTTATTTCAGGTTTGGCGGAGGTCGTAACCGCAAAGACGTCAGTCCCCCCCCCGTTCTTTTCCTCCTTCGCGGTACGAGTTCGAGCCTGCCTTCCTACTACCACTTATTTTTTTTTTTTGCACAACATACAATTCCAAACACCCGGGCAACGCCGGGCTGAAATGCTAGTATATCTATAAAAGTGAACGTGTCTGTGTGTCTGTCTGCGTCTATGTGTCTGTCTGTGTACATTTCTCTACGTTATAATTCTGTCAATTTTTTGCCTACGCACTCGAAATTTGATATACCGGGTACTGAGATTTGGAAAAATCAATCTGATTGGGTTTCGGCCAGAAATTTGACTGCTAAGGGGTCAAAGTTAAACGATTTGACCTTTGAGAACTCTACTAAACTCCTCCGACAATTTTCGTTCTAAAGAATTGAAATTTTAGATATAGGTTACTTGGACATGGATCTAACTTAATAACTTCAGTTGAGCCCAAAACAATAAATGTTGAGGGTCATAATAGGGGTCAAATTTTAAAAAAATGACCTTTTTTTATTCCTCAGAATACACCTCCGGACACTCGGGCAACGCCGGGCACCCATGTTAGTATATCTATAAAAGTGAAAGTGTCTGTCTGTCTGTCTGCGTGTGTGTCTGTGTATGTACATTTCCCTACGCAATAACTCTGTCAATTTTCAGTCTACACACTCAAAATTTGATATACAGGGTACTGAGATTTGGGAAAATCGATGTGATCGGTTTTTGGCAAGAAATTTGGCGATTAACGGGGTCAAAGGTCAACGATTTGACCTTTGAGAACTCTACCAAACTCCTCCGACAATTTTGGGTCTACACACTTGAAATTTTAGATATAGATTCCTTCGACATGAATTTAACTTACTAACTTGATTTGAACCCAAAACAATAAATGTTAAGGGGTCAAAAAAGGGTCAAAGTTTTAAAAAAATTGACCTCTGCCGTCTCTCTACCATATATATATGTATATATATATATATATATATATATATATAAACTACTTCATTTACTCACATATAATTAATATACGAAAGTATAGATTTATGCGTAAACTTTAAGTATTTACTTCAAAAGTGCTCAATACGTAGGTGGAGCTAGTTTGTAATTAAAAAATATATATGGCGATTAAGCTACACTGAATATTTGGCGTTTCATCCACTCTAGGATTCGTCAGGCTTATGCGCGAATTCTGTGGTTGTTTATTGTTTTTATATGGTCCTCTTCTGTTGAGGGGTTTAGTTAGCCAATCAGCTTTCTAGTATCCACCGCGCCCCTTCCTATCAGCCAATTGGCATGCATTTTATCGAACAAAGGATCTGTTTTAAAACTAGTTAAGTGGTTTAAGGCAGACATTTCTATTTTTATATATATATATAAATATACATATGTGTACATACATATATACACTTATATATACATATATATATATACATGCATATATGCACTTATATATACACATATATATATATACATTCATATATGTGTGATCGTTTATGTATATTCATGTTTATTTAATTTATTTATTTGTTTATTTTCTATTGTTTTTTTAGTTTAAAAACTATTTTGTATCGCTATCCTAGAGTAAATTTTATTTTGTGAACACAGTTATTAGCTATTTCTCTTCTACAGTTTACTAGATTTTGGGGTTCTTTAAAGTACAGGATAGCAAATTTTTCATGAAGTCATAATTTACATGGGTCGTCTAAATGCCTACACGTGGTAGCTTGTCTTATTATTTTCCATTCGCCTACCGGCGAATGTCCGCTTTCTTTGAGTTCCCAGTATTTATTCGCTAGTGTTGTTTTTATACGGTGTTTTTTTTATTGTTGAATGTACTTTTGTGGTCATAGTATCGGATTTTGAAATCTAAGGAAGTCATGCCTACGTAATATTTCTTGTTATTCGGGGGATTTTTTCGCAAATAGTGTTGCCTGATAAACTACGCTTTTTGTTAGACATTTATTTTG
Organism: Euprymna scolopes; assembly: GCF_053919585.1. NCBI lineage: Eukaryota > Metazoa > Mollusca > Cephalopoda > Sepiida > Sepiolidae > Euprymna > Euprymna scolopes. The sequence goes on from NC_136482.1 coordinate 178,692,674, forward strand.
ATAAGCCTGACGAATCCTAGAGAGGATGAAACGCCGAATATTCAGTGTAGCTTAATCGCCATATATATTTTATAAATTACTATATATGCTCAAATAAGCATATATATATATAAAGATATATATATATATATATATATATATATGCTCAAATAAGCATATATATATATATATATATATATATATATATATATATATATATATATATATATATATATAAAATGTAAACTGGCCATGTTAATAACAGTATTCTGGTTGTAGGATATGAAACTTTAAAATAATTAGTTCATCCTTTCCGCTGATGAGATTATGTAGTTGTGCAAAACTATAATAAATGGCTTATAATATAACGATATCCTAAGAATGTGGTCGAAACCACTGTACACAAGCTTTTACTAACAAAAGGCCACTATTTTGTAAAGGAGTTACTATATGATTGTCTTTTCCTTGTAATGTAGTATCTTTAATATATAATTTTTTTATTTACACACACACACACACACACACACACACACACACACGCACACACACACACACACACACACACACATATATATCTATATATATATATATATATATATATAATTAAGTCGCGGAAATAAGCCAACCTGTTTGCTTTATTGTTAGTTATCAAGACTCATGTTTCGTATATTCTCTTTTCTCTCGCATACTTCCTCTCGAATCGTGATCGTTTCCGGTATCACTATCGGCATCATCACATTCTGCTACCGCAGACAGTCTTTGAAAATTATGTTCTCGAAAACAATCCTTTTTCTCACTTTTTCTGTGACGGTCGTTCTGTGTTGTGGACTGAAAATTCACATTATTTTGTGTTGTTCCATTAATTAGAACCGTCAGCTTGTACCTTTCTGAATCAGGTGGTACATCAGACGTTCAGTGCTTTCGCCCACTTGGTATTGATTGAATTTGTCCCGGGATCAAACGGCGTCAGGTTTAATATTTTCATTCATATCGATAGGAACTGCTTGTGATTATTTGTTTAATGTTCATGAATCTCCTTTGCAAGCTGTTTCATTCTTTCTTGTCGTCTCTATTATTCGTCTCTCGTTTGAACCTCTATTCGTCTGTATATTCCGCCATTTTGTATTTAATCTCAGTCATCGCTTTGAATCACCTTAACCAATTAATCCCACGCTGGTGTACTAATCAGCCTGTAAGGTTTCCCGTACTAAACGAATTCTTGTGTTTAATATGCTCTCTCAGAAAGAATGAGAATTTACATAAGTGCGAGTCAGTCCTGTGAGAAATATATGGAACGTCTCTCGCTAAGTGCTTCGAAAGTAGCCGTGCTTTATTTTCGTTTGCTTTTAAAGATTATTTTGCACGCGAAACAAGTTCGCAGCAGCTTTTGTCTTGGAGGGCGTCAACTCAATACAGTGGCAGACGAACATTCTATATAATCACTAAAAGTGTGTAAGAAAAAAATCCGCATAAAATTCAAAGAAATAAATGAGAAAAAAATCACAATCGTAAAATAATATATTTTTCGCAAATATATTATATAAAATATAATACTGAATAAATTCATACTTTTTGTTTGTATTATTTAGAGTCTGTAGATTACTGATCTCATTTTGAGGGGGGGTTTCGCGCAAAGTTTCGGCCGATTTAGTCTCAGATCTTTGTTAAGCGTATCTCGTCGAACTCGGGAATCTGTAGTGTTTCAAATGATACCTTTTATTCAATTCCCGGAGTAACATGCTTTTTGTCCATAAGCATAATAAGTACGTTTAAAAATGAAATTACATTTGAATAAATAAGAAAGAATAAATCAAGATTTAATTAGATATTCAATTCATTAGAAATAATTACATCGCATACAAAATATGATTAATAATATAAATTGAATTGAATTGCATACTTTGGTTTGTAACAGTAAACATTAAAGAAATATTTTTCTATTAAAATACTTGATTGAATTTGTAGATGTTAAATAAAAAATAACTGCATTGTCGATTATAATCATTATTTGTAATGGATCTATAAAATCACTAAGTAACAAAGATACCATATCTTATTTGATAACAAACAGGGAGATCGACGTTGCTCGGGATTAAAAGAGGATCAAAAACCGTTCCACACTTCCAATACTTTTATCTTCATCGAAATCAATGGAATGGCCTATTTTTCAGTCAAATCGACTGATCTCCTGCTCTAGTCGGGGGCTCACAACCTTCATATGCGTTCCAACTTTGAGATTAGTCCACATTACATTGTTGTCTAAATTTCATTGTAGTCTACATTACATGGTAGTCTACATTTCATTGTAGTCTACATTACATGGTAGTCTACATTTCATTGTAGTCTACATTACATTGTAGTCTACATTTCATTGTAGTCTACATTACATTGTAGTCTACATTTCATTGTAGTCTACATTACATTGTAGTCTACATTTCATTGTAGTCTACATTTCATTGTAGTCTACATTACATTGTAGTCTACATTTCATTGTAGTCTACATTTCATTGTAGTCTACATTTCATTGCAGTCTACATTACATTGTAGTCTACATTTCATTGTAGTCTACATTTCATTGTAGTCTACATTTCATTGTAGTCTACATTACATTGTAGTCTACATTTCATTGTAGTCTACATTTCATTGTAGTCTACATTACATTGTAGTCTACATTTCATTGTAGTCTACATTTCATTGTAGTCTACATTACATTGTAGTCTACATTTCATTGTAGTCTACATTACATTGTAGTCTACATTTAATTGTAGTCTACATTTCATTGTAGTCTACATTTCATTGTAGTCTACATTACATTGTAGTCTACATTTCATTGTAGTCTACATTTCATTGTAGTCTACATTACATTGTAGTCTACATTTCATTGTAGTCTACATTTCATTGTAGTCTACATTACATGGTAGTCTACATTTCATTGTAGTCTACATTTCATTGTAGTCTATATTACATGGTAGTCTACATTACATTGTAGTCTACATTTCATTGTAGTCTACATTTAATTTTAGTCTACATTACATTGTAGTCTTCATTACATTGTAGTCTACATTACATTATAGTCTACATTACATTGTAGTCTACATTTCATTGTAGTCTACATTACATTGTAGTCTACATTTCATTGTAGTCTACATTTCATTGTAGTCTACATTTCATTGTAGTCTACATTTCATTGTAGTCTACATTTCATTGTAGTCTACATTACATTGTAGTCTACATTTCATTGTAGTCTTTATTACATTGTAGTCTACATTTCATTGTAGTCTACATTTCATTGTAGTCTACATTTCATTGTAGTCTACATTACATTGTAGTCTACATTTCATTGTAGTCTACATTTCATTGTAGTCTACATTACATTGTAGTCTACATTTCATTGTAGTCTACATTTCATTGTAGTCTACATTACATGGTAGTCTACATTTCATTGTAGTCTACATTTCATTGTAGTCTATATTACATGGTAGTCTACATTACATTGTAGTCTACATTTCATTGTAGTCTACATTTAATTTTAGTCTACATTACATTGTAGTCTTCATTACATTGTAGTCTACATTACATTATAGTCTACATTTCATTGTAGTCTACATTATATTGTTGTCTACATTTCATTGTAGAACCTACGGTTGATTTTATTAAATTATTTTATATAATGGCTTGAATTAAAGTTAAAATGCAAAAGTTATATATCAGGGTTATATTGTGCCTTAAACAGAAACATTAATTTCGAGTGGGGCCTTTGTCTTATCTAGGAACCTACTGTTGATCTTATACGTCCGGCCTTTCTTCTTGTGCAGTTATAAAACTTCTAAAATGTACTTGTGATGTTAGGCTGTGTAAGAGTGTCAACTTTGATCAAAATCAGACTGTTTTATTTTAATCAGATGTTTTCGATTATTGATTTTCGATAATTTTCGTGGTCATTCCGGAGTAAACCCCTAAAACACTCCCAGACACGTGAAGTACACTTGTGGTAAATTCAATAAAATCGGTCCGGCCGTTTCAGAGTCCATGCATAATGAACTCTCTTTTTCTTTCTGCCTCTCTCTCCTCTCTGAAACACACACACAAGGAGATTTTTATATATAATAGGGGTCTTGTGGCATTTCTATGTTAAAGGATTGTGTATATACAGTTGTTATTCATAATATTGGAATTTATTTGCGATAACATGTATATTATTCCGTTTTCTTTTGTTGCGATGCTAATGTTTTCGCAGGTAACATCATCAAAATTATTTATTACGCGGGGCTGGCGATAAGCAAAGAATCTCACGATCTTTTAATCGTGGTTTGTGAAGCAAGGGGTACGCCATCTCAAATCACATTTCTCCTGAATCGGCACTGCCTTATTTCAGTGGTAAAGAGAAGTCCACAATAACCGGAAACAATGCCGAGATAAGCGCATACAGTATATGGCATTCTCAAATGGTCACCAATTTATTACTGACAAGGCACAATGTTGCTTAACCAGTGGTCTAACAAGAGTGAAATTGTCAACGTTATTATTCCATATGCATAGATAAAGACTATCACAAAGTATAAATTGAAACTCATACAGCAATCGAACCTTGCCCCAAAAGAGACGGCCTAATGTGAGCGTTGTCTAAAAGAAGCGGCATAATATATCACTATCTCTACTATTACATAAAAATCACTTTGTGCGTGTGTGAGTTTTTCATAGGTTCCGAAACGGCTGAGCCTATCTTTTGCAAATTTCACGCAAAACTAAATTTTATGTGCAGCAGTGATCTTAGATATGTTTTGTACGGAAATTCATCTAAGTATGGAAAACAAAAAAAAAAATCCGATCTTAAAAATAATCTTTTTTCTCTTTTAGATAAAAAGAAGTATTTTTACAGGAGAATATTTTACGTTACACCGGCCAAGAGAAGTAATAAAATTTCAAGAAATCATTTCTTCTAAGAAAAAAAAAAAAAAAAAAAAAAACAGATTTATTGTCATCTGGAGACATAGCTCAGTGGCAGAGCATTCGACTACATATTGCATAACCCCCTGTTCAAGCCCAGATGTACTTCACTATTTCTATTTTTCTTTTCTTATTAATAAGTTCAATTTGCGATAAAAGAAGAGGTACTATTTAAAATCGCTGCAAATCATTTCTTTGTTTGTATATTTTTAAACTAAACATTAATCAGAAGTGACTTTTTCAGGGCATTCATCGTCAAGTCCAAATATCAGCTGACGTGATATTGTAAACAAACACAGACGTAATGTGATGAATGGAATTATTATTATATTATTATATTTATTTATTTATTTTTATTTTTTTGCGAATTATTCCACCGAGAAAAGTATTCCTCGTAATATATAATAATCAATAGAGGATTGATTCTATAATAATAAATACGCAATCTGCAAAAACTAAAATATCATGTTTAAGCGTATTGTATGACCGGGCAGCCAGCTAGTAGCATATAAAATTGTGTCTAAATGTGCCATATTTTCTGTCATGGTTCGCATTTTTAACCAAGATTTTAAAAACCATCTTTTCTCTCCACCGGAACTAATGCAACACATAAATAACCATGGGAAATAAAGTTGTTGCCTCAATAGAGATTCTTATCAATTCAATCACCAAGTCGCGAACCTTTTCCCAAATTATCGTTTACAATTGACGTGCGTGTTATGGGAATCTACAAAAGGACATCATTTTGCATTCATCAATTTCCAAGGAGGAAATACTGATTTAATCGTTTCATCATTTGGATAGGACAAGTATTATCATAAACGCTATCACTGCTCCGCTAAACGCGTTCATAATTCGTAAACTTGTCTATGTGCAGATTTACTTCTTAAGCTCTCTCTCTCTCTCTCTCTCTCTCTCTCTCTCTCTCTCTCTCTCTCTCTGTGTGTGTGTGTGTGTGTGTGTGTGTGTGATAATTTGTCGGTTTGGCAGCCAATATAATACATAATAATTCTGCTCCAGATCTTAATATACAAGGGGAAAAAGATCAGACATTCTTTTTAAGTTTACAAAAAGATAATGACGTTGGTGTTGTCTCGTAACATTGAAATATCATCGTTTTCTATATTTCTAAAACGAATTGAAAATCAATATCAGCGACAGTCGAGATGACTCTATTAATGCTTAGTGCCAAACTTATTAGATGTTATCAATGATCTTACTTCTTCAGAGTGGCCACAATAGTATGACGTCTTAATCCGTACAAGCTAAACCGTAAACTTTATATATCCGGCAGTGTTCTTAGATATGTTTTGTACATAAATTAACTAGCTAAGTATAGAAAATTAAAAAATCCGATCTTAAAAATAGTCTTTCTCTTTTATAAATAAAAAATAATTTTTACAGGGAGATATTTTACGTTATACCGGTATAATCAGGGACTTATCACGGTGAAGAAGCTTTATATCTTCCTCACAGTTACTTAGTCCACAATACATTGTAGTTTACATCGCACTGTAGAGAATCTACTGTTGATTTTATGAAATTATTTTTATATAATGGCTTGAATTAAAGTTGAAAATGCAAAAATCATGTGCCAGGGTTCAATTGTGCTCTAAACTGAAACATTAATTTCGAATGGGGACTTTGTCTTATGAAAGGACCTACTTTTGCTTTTATACGCTTGGCCCGTCTGCTTGTGCGGTGATGGAACTTCTAAATACAGAATAGCACGGTAAGCTACTAAAATGGAATTTTGATTGTGTATATATTCTGCATTTTTTTACATGGAGGTAACCACTTATCAAGGCCCGGAAGCCACTCGGAAATAAGGGTTATTGTGTGTACAGTAATCAATGGGATAGTATCATAGTAAACGTTGGAGATTTTATAAGGTGTCTCACTTAAGGGGGCGATTCATCAGGAATTTGCTCATGTTGGACTTGAAGACATCCAAGTTGTAGTCAGGTGGGAAACAGGCAAAGGGAAGAGAGTTCCACAGGCGTGCACTTCTAAGAAAGAAGCTTTACTCATGAAATTTACGTTTTGATTTAGGCACAGATAAAGAGTGCGGAAAATTCCTGACAGTGGTTTCAGCAAGACAGGTGTTTTTTCGTGAAAGATTGGCGAGAGGGGACTAGAGATTGGAGCTCAGACGAGCACTTGCCATGGAAATGACGCTAAAACAAAGACAGGCTCGCAAGATCTCTTCTGTGAGAGAGAGGTTACAGGGAAGAGAAAAGGGCATCCCCCACTAAACCACGAAGTCTATTTTGTACTCTGTCAAGGCAGGATAGGCTGTTTTTAGCAGCTCCAGCCCAGATGTGGCAGCAGTACTCCATCCTTGGACGTACTTGGCTTTTAAACAGATAGAGAATTGCATCAGTAGTGAGATATCTTCTGGAGTGGTAGAAGGATCCTACCATTTTCCCAGCGATCTGGGCAACAAACTTGATGTACGTGTTCCATATCAGATCAGGAGTAAAGGTCGAGCAATGCATTTTAACATTTGACATTTGAAGTTCACACTTCATCAATTAGATCAGCTTTCCATAGCGATTGCTTTATGACACCCAACAGACAGAAAGGAACTTGTCATTACGAATAAAGTGTCCGCCTATTAATATCGTACATTGATTTAAGTAAATATATTTTCTTTTGAGATCATTAGTATGACATGATCATTTACCGTGTTGTTGCGCCCAAACACGGCAATTACTTCCCTGGGTTGTGAACCACAATAGATAAATAAGCATCTTCCCTTTTATGTCATGAGGTTGATATGTCGTCGGCTATGTCGGCTGTTGTGTCTCCCTTCGAGTTCTTTGTCGGCGTCATTACTGGTAGAGCCGCTGTACTAAAATTGAACGCTGTATGAAATAAACGAACAATACATTTTTTTTATAAAAACAAAATTTCATCTATTTAAGCAATTAAGGAGTATTTTAACTCCATCCCGTTCCAGACAAAATCGAGATTCTAACTTTTTACGTTCGTTACGGACGGAGTCAAACTTCCAGCTTTTTGCGTCCTTCCGCGACGGTCTCCAATTCCAAACTGGATTAAAATTCTCCCGTCGTCGAATAAGAGGAAAAGAGGGAGACAGAAGGAGAAAGAAAGAGAACCTGAGAGAGACATGAATATCTTTATAGTTATTAAATTACAACAGACTTCTGAATTTTAACCGTTTTAGAAGTCCATGTAAGCAACATTGATTTGATTTTTTTCACTTCGGCTACCTTCGTTTTTACGCAACGCATTATAAGTTTGAGTTAAGCTGTATTCGCCATGTTTATAACAGCACGTTAAAATAAACTTATTACTATTTGAGTAAAAGGCATGTCGGGTATAAGGTCACCAAATGTGAGAATCCGATGCTTTCCCAAAAAGGTTCTTTATCGTTGTGTCATAATTAGTTCATGATTACATTTATGATAGTGTATCGACACCAGTATTTATTTATTTATTTTTTACAAACGAGTCACCACTTATCAAGGCCCGGAGGGCACTCGAGGATTAGAGTTAACGGGTGTACAGTGGTCAAAGGGAACATGTCGTAGTAATCGTTAGTAGTGGAAATTTGGTAAATTGGATTACTTACTCATCAAGAATTTGTTCATATTAGACTTGGTGACGACCATATTGTAGTCAGAATTTAGACAGAAATGCTTCCGTGATCTCTCACAGATTGGCGAGGTTAATCCTGAGAGTATCTACTTTTGTCCAAAGTTAAAAGTAGACAGCATTTTGTGAAATAGGGAAAGGGTGAGGAAAGGTGTGAACCTATAAGTGAAAGTCAGAAGTCACGTGACTTCCGCTCAGAAGATCGACTCGCTCTCTGAGACTGGACATCGAGGAGGAAAAAACCCCATAACCTTGGGTTTCTCTGCCAGCCGGGACGCAGTTGGCTAAAAGTCGGCCTGACCCTTTACATTTAAATGATATCTCTCCTTCAAATTCATTCCCTCTCCGCCCATCCCTAGTTCTTTCTTTCTTTCTTTCTCTCTCTCTCTCTCTCTCTCTCTCTCTCTCTCTCTCTCATACACGCGCATTTGTTTCTGTCTTGTTCTGTCATGAATTTAAACAAAACCAGCGCTGGCGTGGTTGTCGATCAACATCCGCATGAAAGGAATAAATAGAGATAATGATATATATATATATATATATATATATATATATATATATATTAAAAGCAATAAGACTCAAATATTGTTTTTCAAATCTTGTGTCGACCAAACAGGCTTGACCTTTTTGCACCGGTGTACCCTGGTTGCTTTCACTCGGCTGAGATTGCATAAACATGAGTCAATCTGACATTTCGAGATGAAAACAATGCTAACTCTATTTTACATGTCTCCTTACCAGCGCAAAGGAAGTCGGGTATAACCCCGCCCTACAAAAAAAAAAAATCAGGGGAGATGAGGTTCCTCCATACAGTATTCTGTATGATGGCGCCATATTGTAAATGTAGAATTAAAAGCGTGTGTTCTTCATTGCTGCGTTACTCATTCCTCTATCGTTACTACACGTTTTGGTAAAGGTAACAACACTAACGACTATCAGATAACTATATATATATATATATATATATATATATATATATATATATATATATATATATATACTTAAGATTACTTAAGGGAATGACGTGATTTCACGTAAATGGATATATATATATATATATATATATCCATTCACGTGAAATCACTTTTTTTATTCACAATATTCCCTGTCCTTCATTATTTATTACCAAGTAAGATCTATGACTTACTTGTAGTTTCATCAAATACTTTTGTAAGCAAAATCCGATCCCGTATTTTGCTAAATCCTACCCTCTGATGAGAAGGAAAGTATTTCTTCGAAACTCTGTGGATTAAGGACTATCCAGTTATTTTGTGCTTCCTTTTTAAAATTAAATGTTTTTTTTAACTTTTTTTCAAAGTGTGTTTTAAAATGTTTTATTAATTACTTGTTTATATATATATATATATATATATATATATATATATATATATATATATATATATAGTGGAGATGGTAATTAATAAAAGCTTAAGAAAGTGCTCAATACTGTTGTAGAGCAAATATGCTTTATTTTTTATTACCGTATCTTTCTGTTAAGTTACATTATTGTTTCATCTACACGGCCGTTTTTTTTTGGCCGTCTTTAGCATCCTCAGACTTTTACAGAAATGTTCGCTATTTTGGGATGAAAGAGTGGAAAAGTGAATGAGTTCAGGAGGGTTTGCGAGGAGGGCGGAAGAAAAAGAAGGGTATATATGGGTCGTGGAATTGCATTCATCTGCAAAATATCTAGCTAAGTTGCATATTCATTTTAATTAATTCCCTATTAGTTTTTTTTTCGGTTTTCTTATGGGATGATCATCTATTACGTGCAATTATATCCATGCAGATATTCTACATGATTTATACTTGCGTAATATTTGCGTAAAAAGGTTATAGTAAACAGAAACCTGTCTCCATATATATTTATGTATGCGTATATATATTTGTTTATAAATACCAAACTCCTCTGTCAGTTTTTGTCTACAGACATGAAACTTAAAATATAGGTTATTCGAATCCATGCAAAACTTTATATTTGTGTTTTAGTTGGGGAAAATCGAGCAAAAGTGTGAAAATTAAAAAAAAAAATGAAATTTGCCAGGAAAGGTCGAAAGACACATTACGAATATGAATGCTTTGTATTCATGTTTAAATTTTTAGCCTTGCAGTAAACATGCCTTCATAGGTCAGGTATTTACGTCAAAGGAAAAAGTACATCGTAAGCGTTGGTTTCGATTTTCGGTGGCAGCGCACAAGTCATTTTTTTAAAACTTTTTATATCATTACTATATATTGGGTCCAATATATATATATATATATATATATATATATATATATATATATATATATATATATATATTATTTGGGAGTCAACAGTTACATATGTTCGCTACAAATAGCCATCTGTTTCAGTCAAAGAGACTTCATCAGGCCACCTGGATCCTCTCGACGCCAAAACGAAAATCGGCGTCGAGAGGTTCCAGATCGCCTGATGAAGTCTCTTTGACTGAAACAGATGGCTATTTGTAGCGATTATATGTAACTGTTTACCCTCAAATAATAAAATATATTTTGCTCTTTTTATTGAGCACTATTTATCAACCTCGTTGTCTTCATTAGTTCTGAGTTTTGAACACCCCAAGCCTATATATATATATATATATATATATATATATATATATATATATATATATATATATATATATATGTATATATGTGTGTGTGTGTGTGTGTGTTCTTTTTTATTTTTACAAAGTGATCACCACTTATCAAGGCCCATAAGCCTCTCATGGATAAGGATTATTGCATGTAGAGTACGTTAGTGTGGGGATTTAATAAAAATGTCTACTTAAGGGGGCGGTTCATTAGGAATTTGTTTACGTTGGACTTGAAGACATCCAGGTTGTAGTCAGGTGGCAAGCAGGCAGACGGAAAAGAGTTTCACAGGCGTGCAGTTCTAAGAAAGAAACTTTGTTCATGGAATCTACGTTTTGATTTAGGCACAGATAAAGCGTGGGGGAAATTTTTGACAGTGGTTTCAGCTAGACGGGTGTTTTTCGTAAAAGATTTGCGAGGGGAACTAGAGATTGGAGCTCAGACGAGCACTTTCCATGGAAATAACGATAAAATAAAGATAGATTCGCAACGTCTCCTCTGTGGGAGAGAGGTTGCAGGGAAGAGAAAGGGGCATCCCCCACTAAGCCACGATGTCTATTTTGTACTCTGTCAAGGCAAGATAGGCTTTTTTAGCAGCTCCTGCCCAGATATTGCAGCAGTATTCCATCCTTGGGCGTACTTGTCTTTTATACAGATAGAGAATTGCATTAGTAGTGAGATATCTGGAGCGGTAGAAGGATCCCACCATCTTTCCAGCGACCTTGACAACAGACTTGATGTACGTGTTCCATTTCAGATCAGGAGTAAAGATCAAGCCCAAGAGCTTGTCAAAACATGGGGATTCTCCTAGACGAGAGTCACCCATTTCAATTGATGCCAGATGGGGATCGGAGCGTTGATGATATAAAGATAGGAGCTTTGTCTTAGATGCATTAAAGGTAACCAGCCACCTCTTCCCCCACTGAACCACATGCTCGAGATCAGAGAAGAGAGAATCAGAAAGAACTTTGTCATTTACAGCCTTTGATGTGTTGCCGTAGATGGTCATGTCATCAGCATAGATGTCAACGAATGATTTAAGTATGTGTTTAGGGAGATCATTGATGTAGATCACAAAGAGAGTTGGGCCCAGGATTGACCCCTGAGGGATTCAAGCATTAATACTGCAGGCTTCTGATTTTTGTCCATCGACCACTACTCTTATTAGCCTATCAGAGAGAAATGATTTAATGATAGAGAAAACACTTCCAGTTATACCATAGCTGGAAATCTTGTGAAGTAGGCCTTTATGCCATACCTTGTCGAAGGCTTTTGATATGTCAAGAGCAATTGCCCTAGAAAGGAAGCCTTTGTCAAGCGATTCACTAATCCTATGAGATATAACCGTTAGCACATCTGCGGTAGATCTTGCTGAACGGAAACCATATTGCATGTCACTAAGGTTATTTATGCTGAGGTGGTTGACTATTTCTCTATTAATATGGATTCCAGCAACTTACTCATGACACACAGGATACTTATTGGTCTGTACTGAGAGGGAGATGACTTATCACTTGAATTCTTAAATACAGGGCATACTGATGAGGTTTTCCAGGGTGTTGGAAAGCACTTCTCCTTAAGGCAACACTTAAATAGTTTCGTAAGTATGGGAGCAAGTTCTGGTTGAAGCTTTTTTAACACTATAATTGGGATGCCGCCAGGGCCAATTGCTTTACTGGAATCAAAGTTCTTGATTAGCTTGGCGACCGCATGCACATGTATTTGTATGTTCCCTATCGTGTTCTGTGTTATTGGAGGAAATATAGGGAGTTGATGGCCTTCGTCGCTTAGGGTAAAATTAGCTGCAAAGTTCTTTGCAAATAGTTTAGCCTTGTCTGATGCTGACGAGATGACCTCTGGTCCATTGATAATGGTTGGGATAGAACGCACATTTCTGTTCAGGATCCTATTTGTTATTTGCCAAAACTGGTGGGAACCAAGCCGCTGCTCAGCTACTTTGAATTTAACGGACTGAGCATATAGCTCTCTTGCATTTTTTATTACCCTTTTACAGTGGTTGCTGACGTTCCTGAAAACAGCTTCAGTCTCAGTGCATCTATTACGTTTGTAGCTATGGAAAAAGCGATTTCTGTGCGCGATAGCAGCAGCACATTCAGGGGAGAACCATGTATGGATGTTGGGTTTTTGTTGGAATTTTTTAGATGGTATGAATCGGTCTATGCCTACAATTAGCCATTCGGTTAGGTCTGATACTATAGAGGACACATTCTTTTTAAACACGGAATGCAGAGGTAGATCAGATATGAATGTGTGTGGGGGGCATGCGTGTGTGAAGGAGTTCTTTTGTATTCCTATTTACCGTCTCTATCCTCTCACTATCGCTTTCCTTAGTTTCTCTTCTCTTCTACATAAATATGGACATATATAGGTAATATATGTACATATAACAAAATATTATTCGGAAATATTGTGTGTTTACTTCCCAGCATCCAAATCCCAATCGGCGTCAGTCTTAATTTTGAAGCTGGTGACAGTCAGGAGGCAGGTTAAATGCTCGGGGCAGCTATAAAAAAAAAAACAATAATGCACACATAATCGCACATACACGCACACATATCAGTTAGATAGATTGATAAATATTGAAAAACTGAGATAAATATTTATAAAAGTACATAGATAGATGATACATAATACCTAGATAAATATATAGAAAGATGATATAAAAATCCTGGCATAGATAGACATTATATATATATATATATATATATATATATATATATATATATATATATATATATATATATATATATATATTAAGACATTATTTTTGCATCAACCTGATATATATATATATATTTATATATATATATATATATATATATATATATATATATATATATATATATATACTAGCAGAAGTGCCCGTCGTTGACTGTGGTTAAAAGCAATCTGCAGAAAATGGACTGTGATTGATGAAAATATGATAGGTTATGAAAAGGAGGGGATTGTAAAGAGATAGGTTTTGATACTAAAAAATTTTACCCTAAGCAAAATATGATGAAAGTAAAGATAATTTTCGCGAAAATTTATTTTTTTATATCAGCTTTGTTTCCGTTCGTCGTAGCCAAGAGTGACCAACAAAATGATGTTTCCTAATAAAGAGAAAATTTTATATATATAATTATATAAATATACAAGAAATAAATGTTATCATAGTCAATAAAAGTTACTTTTATGGTGGAAAAGTTCATTGGCTTGTATTTTTAAGTAGTTTGTAAAAAAAAAAATGTTTTTAATTCAGGAACCGGTTTTAAAAAAAATCAAATTGGCAGCGACTTTGACATGGAGAGCCTCCTTTTCAATTTGAATGAGGGGCACCTGAGCATTCTGTCTTAACAATTTAAGAGAGTTCCGTCAACGTAATGAATATTTATAAACATATTCTAATGTTTTCCGTTATGTTGTACTTGAGGAATATTCGATTATGGCATGTGTAATTTATATAAAAATTCATTTAAGTAGTTATCGCCTCAAATTTCGTTTTAATTTCGGTTCGCTGAAATTATTTCAAGCAAAGAGCATTAAAAACTATTTCAAAACAAAAAAAAAACATGAAAACTTTTATTGTCTATGGTAACATTTATTTCTTGTATATTTATTTTTAGGGTACTCGTTTGTTGGCTTTTCTGCTAAACACTCTTACTAAATAATATCGACGAAATATCGAAAAACAAAGAAACAAAACAGTTTTGAAAAATAATGAAGTTTTACTTACTTTAGTAAAATAACTCGAAACAGCAAAATGGGATGTTAAAAAGTAAACACATAATTACTTTAGTTTTTAAAGCAAAGAATCGGTATAAATATGAATAAGAAGAAAATGACACCCTTTTCAAGCAGAACAGCTTCGTTTCAGTTTTACAGTATTGAACGGTGTAGTATTGCGCCGTCGGATTCAAGGTTGTACTATTGTAATGTAAAGAACACTGAGAAAGGATTGTAATCAATTGAATTCCTTCTAGTGCACTGACAAAAAAAAGCTTAAACAGATATATAAATAAAAATAAAAAGGTTATGTAAATGTTTTTAAAAAGACACGTAATCACGTAAGCAGGATTTTTTCCTTCTTTTGACATGATAACAAGTAACGTTCTTATTTTTTATTATTCATCTATTTATCTATTTTAGAAAGAGTGCCACGTGCAAGTGCAAGTGTTATGCAACATTTGTGTCGAGAATTGTCTAAAGTTCCGACTTTTTTTTTGGCTTTCACTTTAATAAGAACGTGGATTTATGAGGTGACTTCATTCGACACAATATGATTCAACTAAAAAAAAAATAAAAGCTAGCGTGAATTAAGATTAAAGTTAAGGTGTTATTGTGGACCCTCACCCCTTTTAAAAACCTTGTTAAACTTTGTGACATATTTACATTCGTGGCCACACAAACACACACACACACACACACACACACAGACGTTCAGCTTTATATTATAGATATATAGTAAGTTAGAAAAATATATAATAAGTTTGAAAATACATAGTAAGATAGAAAATATATAGTAAGATAGAAATATATATATAGCAATTAAGCGCGGAATATTCTGTGTGGCTTAATTGCCATATATATTTTTCTAACTTACTACCTAGTTCTACCTATGTATTGAACACTGTTGAAGTAAATACTTAGTTTAAAATTGTACTTTCGTATGTTAATTTCTTTGATCAAATGAAGTAGTCATATATATATATATATATATATATATATATTGCACCAACCTATATATATATATATATATCAAGAGAGTGAAAGAGAGAGAGAGAGAGAAAGCATGTGTGTATGTGTGTGTGAGATAAAGAGAGAGAAAGAGAAACAGATAGATAGATAGATAGATAGATAGATAGATAGATAGATAGATATGGGGAAAGAAAGAAGGGATGATAAATGAAAGAACCGATATAAATATATTGAATAGACTGTTAGCTATTAAGAAACTTACACACACGTATATATATCTATCTATATATATATATATAAAAGTGAACGTGTCTGTATGTTTGTCTGTGTACATTTCCCTACGCAATAACTCTGTCAATTTTAATCTACAAATTCGAAATTTGATATATAGGTTTCTGAGATTTGGGAAAATCGATGCCATCCGTTTTTGGCCAGAAATTTGGCGATTAAGAGGTCAAACTTCAACGATTTGACCTTTGAGAACTCTTCCAAACTCCTCCCACAATTTTGGGTCCACGCACTTGAAATTTTAGATATAGGTTCCTTAGACATGGATCTAACTTAATAACTTGATTTGAGCCCAAAACAATAAATTTTAAGGGGTCATAATAGGGGTCAAAGTTTTAAAAAGTTGACCTCTGCGGTCTCTTCCAAATTACTCAGACAATTTCTGGTCTAAATATTTGAAATTTTACATAAATGGTATTCAGAGATAGGGCAAGTTTTTTCATCAGTTTGGGTCGAAAATTTTTAGTTACCAATATATAAATGTATATATGTATGTATGTTTGCATGTCTGCCTTAAACTTTCAATAGAGGCGACGGATTTTACCAAGATTAGTATCGTTTTAAAGTTCGACCTTTCATACGACAAACATCGAAAAATTGGCTAAAAACATTAATGTCTTCCCCTTCAACTAGGCACTTTTCTACGGGGGGGGGGAGTATTTTCTTCGCCGATATTTTTGAAAGTTATCCTCTCCTTTAGATTGTCTAGCCTTAATTTTTAAAAATGTCGCTTCCAGTTTGGCGGTGGTCGTAACAGCATAAACATGAGGTTTTACCCCGTTCTTTTCCTCCTTTGCTGTACGGGTTCGAGCCTGCCTTCCTACTACCACTGTTTTTTGCTCAACATACACATCCAAACACCCGGGCAACGCCGGGCTGAAATGCTAGTATATATATATATATATATATATATATATATATATATATATGCATCTGCCTTACTTAAAAAATGCTTATGAGACTTTGTTTCAAAAAACTATATGTTAAAATTATTGTCTATGACTTCATGTCTATCTCAATAAAAACATCGTTTCCGAAACGATCGTACAATTTATTGACTTTGTTTTTTTCCTCCTTATGAAACTGATTTTTAATTTCAATTTTAATTATAAATTATCAATCGTCTTACTAAATATTTAAATAGCTCTAGGATATATATGCCTATTGAGCTTATTATATATCTGCATTACAACGAGCACTGTTTTTTTTCTGGTATTTTAATTATATTAGTGATATTACTGTTACATTAAAATACACTCTGCTCTTTAGACTGCTGTTCTAATCCCCTTTAAATTATATATATATATATATATATATATATATATATATATATATATATTTATATATATATATATTTCAGTATTCTTTGAGATGCACAAAATTTATATATCGAAATCATGAAGGGAAGTAATATCAGTCTACGAGAACGTTAATGCCATCCTCTCGAAAATGTAATTTACAATTTTTAATGTAGTTGCAGTGCTAACTATGTAGGTCGAACAACATTAAGATTGGATGGAAGAGTCCAACAACATGTTGGTACCACAGAAATGGGGCATACCAAACAACAGAGTATTTGCCAACACGTACGGTCTTCAATTACTGACCATCTTACTGATTACTGGCCCGTCATGTGCAGTGAACTATAGCACGAACTCTTTTTCAATCCTGAGTCGTGTTCACTCTTTATTTCATTTAAAAATCTTGGAGACTGCTTACGTTCGGTTGAGAAGGCCTTCTTTCTGTAAACAGAAGGAATGCCTCCTGGGTTTGAGCGTGATTAGTCTCTAGGATCTCCGATTCGCATTCGTGTTTTTTTTTTTTTTCAAAAACAAATTCCTCGATACAGCTTTGATAAAGCGAGGGCGAAAGCGGTCAGCTGACTCCCCCCTTTTTTTTCTTCTTTTCGCTTCACCCCGTTGACTTTATTTAAAAGGTTGACTTTCTTTTAAACGTTTTTAATCATGTATTTAATTTTCCACCTCATGATTGCGGTATATATATATATATATATATATATATATATATATATATATATATATATATATATATATATATATATATATATATAATTCGTAAGTTATAAAATATACATGGCAATTAAGCTACACAGAATATTCCACGTTTCATTCACGCTAGGATTCTTCAGGCTTATGCGAGGATTTTGTGGTTGTCTCGCGTTTTTATATACGCACTTTCTATTGTGTTTTTAGTAAGCCAATCAGCTTTCTAGTTTCCCCCACACCCTTCCTAATCAGCCAATGAGCAGGCACTTACAGGACAAAGGCCCAGTTGACTTCCGGTTACCCCTTCCTTTGTGTGTGCTGTTTTGGCGGGAAGCGTAGGTATCTAGTGTCCTGGTCTATTTTAAATCTAAGTTAAATGTGTTTTCCATGTTAGTTTATATATATATATATATATATATATATATATATATATATATATATATGAATGATAATTTATGTATATGTATGTTTATTTTATTTATTTATTTTCTATTGTTATTGTTAGTTTTAAAATTGTCCGAGAAAAGGCAGAAAAAGTGTGATACATTACCGCGACGCTAAGTGAGAATGGTCAGTGTGCATAAGGAGAAAAAAAGCGTTAGTGGGCAAGTAGGCTCGAACCTAATGCCTTTAGGTGAAAGCGGTAAAGAAAGTGAAAGAAAAGGTGATATCTTACCGCCACGCTAAGAGGGCAGAGAAGTGAGAACCATTGCAATTAAACGATGAAAAAGTTAAGTGAATGAGTTGACACAGAGGCATAAATTTAACGATGTCAAACATCACGCACTTAACTTTGGCTGATGTTGGGGGAAACCAGCTGTCCCCAAAAAGAGGAGTGTCCAAATGAATAGCAATTGTATAATATGACGGGGTTTCCTCACATTGATCAAAGCTTATTACTTTCTGGACGTCCCTGGCTAGAGTGCCAGGGAAACGCAATTTCTTCGGATACTTTCTCTTTATTTATACAAAAAATATGAATAAATACGCGAGGAGACAGAATAGCGGGAATTTTCTAAAATAAAAGTCGCTCAAATAAAAGATAGAGACGACGTCCGTTCGCAAATCGTAGATATTATAATCTAAGGAGTATACAAAAAGTTCTAAGAAACGGTACCCCCCTCGAGCGCCCCCCAAGCCTTTGCCGGACATAAAAAAAAGCGCACGCAGTAACACACATTTTCAGTTTTATATTATAGACTAGCTCGGGAGCCCGGCGTTTCTCTGGTGGTTGGAGGTGTGTTTTTAGCAAGAATAAAAGTGGTAGTAGGCAGGCAGGCTCGAACCCGTACCGCGAAGGAGGAAAAGAACGCGGAAAAAACATGACGTCTCTGCTGTTGCATCCATCACCAAACCGAAAGTGGCAAAGGTTTAAATTAAGGCTAGTAAATCGAAAAGAGGGTATAACTTTCGAAAATATTAGCGAAAAAGCGACCCCTCCCTATAAAAAAGTGCATAGTTGAGAGTGAAGGAATTAAAGTTTTGTACCAATTCTTCCATAATTCTCGTCCGAAGGGTCGAGCTTCAAAACGATACAGATCTCGTGAAAATCCGTTGCCTCTGTCGAAAGTTTTAGGCATACATACATACATACATACATACATACATACATACATACATACATATATGCATACAATTAAACAGACAGGTGAAATTTATATTATAGATGGTTAATGAACACACCTTTTGTGATGGAAAATGGTTCCAATAGGATGATGTCGGCAGGTGGCGCCAATCAGACTGACATAATGATGTGGGAGGTCATTTTGATGATGTTTCGACGTATGAATAAAGGAAGTAGTCCAGCGGGTTCAGGTTGGCGAATAAGAGGGGTCAGTGAGGGAAGGGTCCAAAGACCCTTCTTAAGCTGCTACACCCAGGTTTTCCAGCGGCGAAGCCAGGATCTCTTTGGACTTGTGAGCCGGTGTCGAGTCTTGTTGCCACACCAAGATCTGCTAGCGCCCACCTGATTGCACCAGAGGATCACCACACTCTTCAGTGCGTCCAGGTACATTTTGGTATTGACTTTCAAGCCGACTTCGAAGATGTGAGGTGGCATGATGTGGCCCTCACTCAAAACCATTCCATATATCATAAACGTGTCCGAAAACTTTGTTTTCATCACCATGGGAAGATCTCCGTTGTTCATAGCAATCCAGTGATGCCTTCTCGGGGTGCTAGCAATGTTTTCATAACTTGGATCGGTAGAAAGCATGAATTGTACAGCAGCGCATCTCCGATCTCGCTCGTTGAACATTGTATAACTTTCAAGCATGGTAGAAAATTCCTATCACTCTTGGGATTTGTAAACAACTGGCTAACTTGTAGATGGTCTCCAACAAAAAGAAAAACAAATCGGTTTTCGTCATACGGAAATGGAATTATGTCGGCTTTCCTAGAGCGACAATTTTATCGTTTTTAAACAATCGTAGCAAACACAAACATAAGACTACTACACATAGTTTGCTTATGTTAATGATGATGCTGATGGTTATAATTATGACGATGGCGACCTTTCATTTTGGTAGTTACCCACTCGTCTCCCAAACAGATTCACATTTTTATTCAATTACAACAAACACAAATATTAGACTACTATAACATCCGGTTGGCTAAACAGTCATTTCAGCAATTTTCTCTCGTTATTATTTGAGGCAACACATTTTTTCTTACGTCCACTGGGGTTATAGAGCGTCCACTTTAACATAGTCATGGAGAAATTGCGATCAGCAGTTGCTGGGAATTTTCTCTTTACTCCCACGAGACGACCGAATAATTTTGGTGTCAGCCATATCTGTTGTGTTCAAAAAAAAAAAAAAAAAAAAAGAACGGAAACAACACCGAAAGAATACGAATGACTCGCTTGTCGTTATTTCTAAATTTATGATGACAGCATTTTATTTCTAACTGGAAATGTTTTGTCTTTTCTTGTTACACGGAATTTGTTGCTAGGAGGTATTGTTTCTCATCCATATCATTAACGTGTTACCTTGATTTTTGTTGTTATTTATGATCACGATGTTTCAACGGATGAACTCTTTTGTTCTGAAGTAATCGGTAAAACTCACATGAATTTAGAATTGAATCTTATTTAATCCATTGCTGTAGATTGTTCTCATTCTGCGTTTCATGTTTTTAAATACTTTTATTCTTGTGATACTATCGACGTCTTCCCAAATGTTAAGAAGTTACAAAAAATAGGAAAACATATAACAAAAATTAATAATAATTTTATTCGCATAATAAAAGTATAAAAAGGCACAAAAAGGCAACAAATAGGATTGTTAATCAATGCGTGTCAGGACAGGACAATAGAACAATAGAGGTCAATATAATTTTGAGTTAGTTTGCTGGCAGTTTCTGTGATGGAAATAAGTTCAGCGACAATGTAAGAAACAGTTTACGGACAGACTGGAGTTTGCGGCAGTTGAGTAGAGTCGCTAGTTTTTTAACGTTCCCTGCAAATGTTAGGAAAACATAACAAAAAGAGGAAAATATAACAAAAGAAGAGTAAATAATTTTATCAGCAGAACAAAGTATAGGAAATCACAGAAAAGAAACTAAAATAGAATTGTTAATCAAGGCGTGGCAGGGTTAGAAAATATAGGCCAATATAATTTAAGTTAATTTACTGGCAGTTTTAAGAGTGACAATGTTTTGCGACAGTTTGCGACAGGTAGGGACAATTTACGGACAGTCTGGAGTTTGCGGCAGTTGAGTACAGTTGCCAGTTTTTGACAGTATATAACTGAGAACAGATCGAGATGACCTGACGAGCACGATCTCGACAGAAAACGTAGATGTGGATCTTAGCGCTTAGAGGATTGCTTATGGTAATGTTACACACAGTCTAACCCATATGTACAGAATGTATTGGAGTCTCTTGTTTCTCTCGAGTCTTGGTTTATCATTGTTTTATTTTTTAATACTTGCGAAGCTGTTTCTCCATTATTGGGGTTTTTTTTTTGTGATAAAGGCAAGAAACCTGTAACTTTTTAGTAGATTTTGTCCAAACCAGTAAAACATATTTTTTAGTAGTAGAGTTGATATCTATTCAATGTAATCGCATTCAGTCTCAATCACTGCCTCGATACAGGTCCGGAACTGGGAGCATGCCTTTTTCACAAGCGCCGGCGGGAGCTTGGAGAATACTCGATAGGTGGCGCCAATCAGTAAAAAAGACGGAAGGTGTCAGAGCATTATGAACTTGTCATGTGAATCGTACATCATCATAATGTAGTACACTGTTTAGTCAATGTCTGAAATGTAAGTGATGTGAAACATGGCATTAGTTCCTATATATATAATCTAGTCTTAATTTTAAATATTTCTTAGCTTCAATCCCGACGATAGGAAACCCATCCTGCTTTCTTTGTTTTACTGAAAAATTAGCTATTATTGCATCCCATTTAAAGTTAAATTGTTGAATCAGAGAGATGAAATAATTATTATCTGTAGGCACTCTAGATAAATGTGAGAATCACTCATGAATCCACCATAACAATCATAACATGCTTTCTTTTGAATGATAAAGAATTTCTGACAGTATAAATCTAATGTTAATTTCGTTAATAGAAATAATTGAATTAAGTTACTTAGTTAACTGTGCGTCATACGAAACAACTTATGATTTGCTAATGAATAAGATAATCTATTCGCATCAAGAAAGTCTTTTCGCTTTTTTTTTATATCACTAAATAACTCCCTTATTCCTTTCGTATCATTTCATTTGTTTACGTATACTTTTCATTGCGTATTTGTTTTTGTTTAATTTTAGCAATGTATCCGATTAATTTTTATGTTTAATATACACGGCTTGTATTGGTACTAAATCTGTATGACTGATTTATGTTTTTTTTTACTATGTTCTTTGCTTTTCAATCAATAAAGAAATGATATGCTGTATTGCTGTGTTTTTTGTTTTATAGTTGTTTTCATGTATTTAGCTTAATTATAATTTATATATATATATATATATATATATATATATATATATATATATATATATATATATATATGAAGACAATAGGAGTTGGAAATGAAAACACAGAACTATATATTGGTGGATATAGATTGGTTCATTCATTCAATAAGGTAATACAATCGATTAGTTGGGGGATAGAAGACACTCTTTATGCCGAGGCATTTCGAAGCCTAATGTTTCTCATCAGAACAGTAGAGAAGATGCTAGATAACATAGTGGGGATGCGGTGTCTAGCGTTGGATTCATTAGGAACGAAATAGATAAAAAAAATTAAAATTATAAATGATGTTGGGGGGCGGTCGAATTCTAAATAAAGGAGGAGCGTATTATATATAGTGTAATGCAGAAAGGTGTATAGAGTCTTTATCATAGTCTTAAGTGTATTTAGTCTATGTTTTAAGGTTAAAGTTGGGACTTAACTGGATGTGTGGTGGTTCTAATTTAACGGCGTGTAAGGTGTCTATTATCTTCATATATTAGTTCCATTGATACTTGTTGAGCTTTATAATGTCCAGATAAGTCTCCTCTCATAGAATTAAGTATGCTCTTTTCATCTAACGCTCTAAGCTATATATATATATATATATATATATATATATATATATATATATATATATATATATATATATTATGTTGATGCAAAAATAATGTCGTTTTTTACATAAATATTTTTGCACCAAAAGAATATATATATATATATATATATATATATATATATATATATATATATATATATATATATATATATATATATATATATATATATGTAGTGTTTTAGTATACAAATATTTATTTTTGGTATTATATAAACAGGGATTGAAAAAAAATGGAAACACAATGTGAATGGTGCATTAATTAATAGATATATTTACATATAAATGTTTTTAAAATTACTAAAATGTTAGTTTAACGTTTTCAGCAAGATTAAAAGATTTAATATTACGACTGTTCGCAATTAAATTTAAAAAAATACTTTAAATACAAACAAAACTTGTTTTGTTTAAAACAATATTTCTTAATTTTAAAAACACTATTTGATAAAATTACGCGATTTATGGAACATGACATTTTTGTTCCGTGACGATTTATCTGTTTTCTTTTTCTTTTTTTTTTTTTAATTAAATGCAATTCTAAAAAAAAACACTATATTCTTTATTACTCAGAACAGATATTGTAGTGCAACTGAGATATCTTGATATAATCATTGTTGGAAAGTGACGATAGAAAAGGTCTTGCACCAGCACATTTTTTCTTCTCAGCGGCCTTGTAAATATTCTTAGGATCACGCCAGAAAGACTCGTATCTTGCTGAAAACATGAAATCAACATTTTTGTAAATTTTCAATTTTTATAGTTTTAAACGCATATTAATTGATGCCAAATCCACAAGGTGTTTCCATTATTTTGTTAAACCTCTGTATACACACGCGCGTGCGCGCGCGCACACACACACACACACACACACACACACATATATATGTATAGTATAAATCTTTAATGTTTTCTCTTAAAGAAGAATGTTACTCGGAGTAACTTTTATTCAATTAAGTTGTTCGATATAATTCTATCTACTATTTATGTTTTTTGTTTGTTTATTTTTGACCGAGGCGTCAGAGTAATGATTTTTTCCCCGTTTTTGGACGGAAGAGCGGATAAAAATGTGATACCCTGATGATCATTTAGAACTGTTCAACCATTTGGGGAAAGAGAGTAATGTCGGCTGCTGCACGGCAGAAATCAGTTTCCCCATGAGGAGAATAGAATTGCGTTTCCTTCGCCGATTCCCATCTGACCAACAGAAATATAATGGGATGGAGAACGATGGGAGCTGTGAAAAAGTAAGAAGAAAAGAAGAAGCAGTAGGGGGAGGAGAATGTAATAGTAGTAGTAGTAGTAGTAGTAGAAGAAGAAGAAGAAGAAGAAGAAGAAGAAGAAGAAGAAGAAGAAGAAGAAGAAGAAGAAGAAGAAGAGAGACAATGAAGGGATGAAAGAGTTATTGGATAAATGAACGAGAGAATCGCTATAATTGAGTAAAAAAGAAAATAAAGAATGAAATAAAAAGGACAAAGAAAAAAATGACAAAAAGAGAAGGAAAATATGAATTGAAAAAAAACAGAAGAAAAAGTAAAATATAAATCAAAATGTTAAAAAATGAATTAAACATTGAAAGCTAAAGAAAAACGAAAGAAAATAATGTGAAAGAAAACACAATGAATGAGTAAAAAATATAGAGAGATTAGTTTTGCAGGTTTAACGGCACATCAACCAGTTATTCAATGTCAAAATAGATATTCATTCCATACAATGAATTGGACACACATTGTTCCATTGTGTATATTCAACACGAGGGGTAAATGAATATGATTGATTAGAAGAATACAAAAGTTGATATTGAACAAAATAACAAGAGAAAAATGCAAAACCGAATGAAAAAAGAAAAAAAATACTTAACATTAAATCTATATAATTATAAAATTCAAATGACATTGTAACGGGTGTTGTAACCACAAATCCGGTTTACGACTTCTGGTTGCGCATGCATACATAAACATAAATCTTTAACAACGTAAACAAATAAACACAAATCGCTACTTTTGCAGAATTTGACCAGCGCACTGAAATATTAACGTTATTATTTAGAAATTATTATTTAACATGGGAAAAGTGGGGATGTTTTGCAACTATTCTGTATTACAACTATACTGTCGCAATTTTCTTACAAATAAATCAACTTTGACCCGTTGACACTCATAAGAACAATTTACAACGGTGATTTCCACACCGCCTTCCTTTTTTTAAAAATGTATTCTCTATTTTTAATGCACCTTTCTTAAAAAACATTCATACATTTTTTCTACACTACCAACATAAATACATAACCCCGAAAATATGCTTTTTGTTTAATTTCCGCTACAATTAAATAATCAATGCGATAATAAAACGTATTGTTTTGCTGTGTACGTTTTCAGCGTCCCAATTGTTTTTTGTTGTTTTTTTCGCTTTTAAATTAAAAGATATATCAAAATTTGAAGTATTATGGTATCTGTTCAGTGCACATTTACCTATAAGTATGGCAAACCACTTATAATTCAATTGCTGTAAGTTTTGTTTTTCAAAAATAAGCAATTATAAACAGAACGACTCGTGTTACATGATAAGGGCTGTCCCCTTTTCATGTAAGTATAAAAATGGAGAATTTAGTTTAAAATGAAAATGAAATGGCATAGGCGAAATTCGAACCTCGTAATCTAGTTTAGAAATATATTACGTGTGAGAATTTAAAAATGTAAAACAAACATTTGTTTAGAATATAGATAAATATTTCAAGGAAAGAATGTTAACTATCAAGTTTGTTATGAAATTTTAAATTGAAAGAATGCAGCTTATAAGATAATGTTTTTAACATATTGGAAAAATAGGTTACTGAGAAATAGGAAAAGTTTTGGACACGTATGTCCAGAACACGTCATGACGTCACGGAAAATAGAAAGTTCTAGGAATAGAGAAAAAACTTTAGAGTTAGAAAACAGTCAGTGAAGAAACTCGGAGAGAGACAGTCACTCGTCTAGGAAGCGAGACGTCACTTCAAGGAAAAATGTGAGACTTTGAATTCTTGGTGATGGAACGGCCGGTCGTGACGAAATAAACCATCAAGTGTTTTTTGTAAAGCTCGTCTTGTGTCTTATGATTCCTACAGAAAGGTAAAGTGGAATTGTATTATATATTTGTGTTATATGTCTTTACATACACGTCTCAACATCATCATGTCCGAACTGTCTGAACACTATCCCTTCACTCTAAGAGTTTCTTCTTCTACACATCTAAGGAAAGAATGAACATTTAATATATAAGAATAATAACAGGAACAATCTCTCTAAGTCTCACTTACATCTTTCTCTCTCTCTCTCTCTCTCTCTCTGAGTCTTACAACATCCCTCACTGTAATAAGACTCTTTCTAAGCATCTCTCTCAAGACAAACTCTAACTAAGACTCGTATCTTTACTAATAAGACTCTAAGACTCTTTTAAGGAACCCCTATATAACACTCGTAGAAATCTTATCTATATTCTTTTTTCATTTTAATATACTTTCATAGAAATGTTTCTGTTATGTCACAAAAACCTATTTTTTACGTCACAAGTTTTATGCTCTACATTAATTCCATAGCTAATATAACATACTGACCCAATATGAGATTAGCCTTTAAGGTTTTATGAATGCAGATTATACGAGCGCTTTAGTGGCTTCATGCGGGCGCAAACGCGGAAGCAGAAAAGACAAAACTTGTATATGTCTCTCACCTCTCTTCTTTGACCCTTTAAATGATTAGCGCATCAAGATTGAAAACAACATTTGAAGAAGAGTTATACGCCGACGTATTGTTTATTAATTTTGTGGTATTAATTATTTGTTGATCAGAAGAGATTTATGTTTCATTTTTACAGTTTTAATCAAAGGCTATTAGAAAGTTTAATTGAACTAGTTCGAAAGTTTTACAAGTCTTACTTAGTCTTACAAAATTGATTAGTTTGAAATTCTTGTGACTCCTACCAAAGAGAATGGGCCGAAAATTTCAGCCTTACAAAAATAAAAGAAAGTATCATGGTCCTACTAAAAACAGTGCCTGGCCAAAAAGTGATCTTACTAAAAAAAGTTTTCGAAATGCATTTTAACAGTACTAAACAGTAGTCGGAGAGTTTTTGTTTTATTACGAGCAAGCGCCCTTTTAACTGTTATAAGAGTGTCCTGAATGTTCTTCTTACCTACTCAAAAGAGTGCTGCGAAAATTAACTTAATAAATTTATTTGAGCCCAAAACAATAAATGTTAAGGGGTCATAATAGGGGTCAAAGTTAAAAAAAATTACCTCTGCGGTCTCTACCAAATTACTCAAACAATTTCTGATCTAAACATTTGAAATTTTACATAAAGGGTATTCAGAGATAGGGCAAGCTTTTTAATCTGCTTGGGTCGAAATTTTTAGTCACCAATATATAAATGTATGTATGTATGTATGTTTGCATGTTTGCCTAAAACTTTTGACAGAGGCGACGGATTTTTACAAGATCAATATCATTTTGAAGTTCAATTATTCAGACGATAAATATCGAAAAATTGGCCAAAATCATTAATATCTTCACCTTCAACTGGGCACTTTTCTACAGGGGGTCGCGTTTTTCGCTGATATTTTTGAAAGTCATTCCCTCTTTACGATTGTCTAACCTTAATCTAAACCTACGTCACTTCTGGTTTGGTGGTGGTCGTAACAGCAAAGTCGTCAGGTTTTTCCCCCGTTCTTTTCCTCCTTTGCGATACAGGTTCGAGCCTGCATTTCTACTACCATTTTTTTTTTGCTCAACATACACTTCTAAACACCCGGGCAACGTCGGGTTGAAATGCTAGTCTATTATATATATAAAAGTGAACTTGTCTGTGTATGTGTGTCTGTCACGTGTGTGTATGTGTACATTTCCCTACGCAATAACTCTGTCAATTTTCAGTCTACAGAATCGAAATTTGATATACAGGGTACTAAGATTTGGAAAAATCTTTGTAATCCGTTTTCGGCCAGAGATTTGGCTGTTAAGGGGTCAAAGTTCAACAATTTGACCTTGAGAACTCTACCAAACTCTTCCGCCAATTTTGGGTTCAAACACTTGAAATTTTATATATAGGTTCCTTGGACATGGATCTAACTTAATAACTTGATTTGAGCATAAAACATAAATGTTAAGGGATCATAATATGGGTCAACGTTTAAAAAATTGACCGCTTTTTTATATCAACATACACCTTCAAACACCCGGGCAATGCCGGGCTGAAATGCTAGTAATAGAATAAAAATAAAATAAAGTGGTCTAAAAGTTTAGCTACCAAAAAGAGTCGTCAGATTGCTCCTAATCTATAAAAAGTATAAGCCTTGTTTTTCTTGCAAAAGGCATTGTCTGCAAGTCTTGTTAGCTCTATCAAAAAGGAATGGTACAAAACTCCTGCAATGTTTACCAAAAAGAGTGTCCTTAAAGTCTTATCATCTCCATCAAAAAGAGTACCAAACTGGCGTTACAAAATTTTATTAGCCAACAAGAATTGGCGGAAGTCTTGTTAATCTTTCCAAAATCAATGTTCCAGATGTATTCTGAGTCTATTAAAAATGTTCTAAAAATATGCTTACTAAAAAATCATCTGGTAATCGCTACCAAAATGAATGGTTCCAAAATTTTCTTAACCATACCAAAAATGTTTTTCAGAACTTTTGTTAGCCCTAACCAAAAGAAATACTTGTTTACCCTACAAAAAATAGTATGGAAATCTTGTGATCTCTACCAAAATAAGGGGTTCTAAAGTTACGTTTATTTTTATTAAAAAGGATCCCCGGCAAGTCTTGCTAGCCCGACCAAAAATAAATAGTACGAACGTTTTTTTAGCTTTATCAAAAGGGGGTTCCGATCGTCTTGTTAGTCCTACCAGAAATCTCGTTAGTCATTATAAAAAGATTGTTCTATATGTTTTGATAAACTACTCAAAAGAGTTGTACGAAACTCTTGTTATCAAAAAGTAACAATAATATGGAAATAAACTCCAAAGCGTAGTTTCGTAAAATATCACACAAATAATACTTAGAAGCGACGCCTTATAACAACAAAGGCCCATACAAAATTTCAGTCATTCGGCCAGTAATTTATTTTTAAATTATAGAGTAAATGTAGTATTGTGGTGACTAATCCCTATTAATACCTATTAATCCTTAACATATAAATATATATCAAAATAATTAGCTCGCTGCACCTTATCAGAATAACGGTCCATAAAAGTTTCAGCGAGATAGGTCCAATAGTTTAAAAAAAAATGGAGAATAAATGTTGTATTGTAGCGACTAGTTCCTATTAATCCTTATTGTCCCTAACTGTGCATCGAACATTTATCATAATACTTATTTCGCTGCAACTTATTATAACAAATGTCTATACAAAATTTCAGCCAGGTTGGCCCAGTAGATTCTGTGAAAAGTGAAACAGACAGGCGGACAGACATACTAATGGATATATATATATATAATATATATATATATATATATATATATATATATATATATATATATATATATATAAGATTATCCAATATTATACGCAAACGGTTGCTTTGGTTAGGTTATATTAAATAATATTGGCCACAGTGCTATAAACTTTTCAGAAAAATGTTGTTATGTGATTTGCGCACGTTCGTAAACGTGTAAGCTTATTGTCATAAAATTTTGTTTACAACTAGGCCTGAACATGCTTATGAGTTTAGAAAAATACGTCAGTTTTGAGCTGATATACTCATTTGTATCTATCCGTGAATTGCCTTCTACACATATAAGAAAATTGGTTCGCTCGCACTTATATATTAATATGCAGATGCAGATGCGTAGCAAGTTTTGTTTAATAGGAATTGATATGCTATCTATTTTATGAGTTTTATTTACGTGCGGATTCACCGTGAGTGAACGCACCAATTATCACTATCAGTGGGTCGTTTCTCAGACAACATCTGCGTCCCTTGGCTTGGGAGTTCAGTTCTCCCATCCTCGAAAAAATCCCCAGAGAGCTAGAAAGCGCGAGGCGCAGATGGCAGCACAGACAAGAGTTTGGCTATTCTGGTTCCATTCTACATCCATTCTACATCCATAGCAATAATTATGCTTTCCTTTTATTAACGGGCAAGCATCTATTTTCAGACGATGTAATGTAAATTCAAACAGACAAAAATAGTCGCTATTTTGTCTCGCGTAATTAGTATCATTTATTGAAGGTCATTTAAAGAATCAATTATTATCATTTTTATACCAAAAATGATAATAAGAATTGATTCTCAGTCGAATGATGAAGAATATTATAAAACGATTTAAAATGATGTTTGGAATGGACATTGATTACTTATGAGGACGAAGTTTATGATATATCTTTTTAATATAAGATTTCAAGACGACCCTGTTGTAGTTTGTAAGGAAGCGATCATGTGGTAATGTGTTCTACACATGTGAGATTTTTGGAAGGAAACTGTGCATGTAAATTCCACAGTAGGAAGAAGAGAAATTGTTTTTGAGTTGTGTTAGGAAGACGAGTTGTTTGCACATCTATAACATAAATCTCACCTGTCTGTTTAAATGTATGTCATGTAATGTCATATGCTACTGGTACCATGTAACCCAGTACTACCTGCCTCATGGTCGGGTCACCTGCGACTAAACTGGTTACCCCACCAGACTTGTTTAGTGAGGAGGGTGGCAGTCTCCCTGAAGGATTAAAACGAAGACCTTCCACGAACCCTTTTTCGGAGTCAACGGCCAACTAGCACCGTGTTTGTTTGTATGTATGTATATGTGTGTTGGGGTGGAGAGGGCTCCCGTAAGCCGTGGTGAAGGCAACCTTTCTAGGAGAAGCAAATCCCTGATTTCACAAACCATAAAGCGGGAAACCAGTACCCGCATTAAGCTGGTCTGCAATTTAACTTGGTGCTTGCTATCTTGCTCTTGCTTGTTGCTGGATCTCAACATTTTGAATCGAGAGAGAGACTTAGCTGTCGTACAAAGGTAAGACTCTGTAACATCATCTGTGTATAGATACCTCCTCAGGCATTTGTCTATAAAAATTGTCCTGTGGCGATGGAAAAATTGTGACGTGTGGAGGCTTGAAATTCTGGAAGCATGTAATAATTGATCTCAATGACCGTCTTCAGTGTCATGCTTGCTTGAGTGTGTGAATTCACCGGTAGAACTAAAAACAAAAAAATAAAGTCATTTTTGGGCTCATGGACTTTAAGTGTCTGAGGGTGTGGCACTCGTCTGACAAGACGTTGCAATCATAATGTATGTATGTATGCATGCATGTATGTATATATGTTTGCCTTAACTTTCGACAGAAGCGACTGATTTTCACGAAATCGGTATCATTTTGAAGCTCGATTCTTCAGACAATAAATAACGAAAAATAGGTTAAAAACATTAATTCCTTCACCCTCAACTGGGTATTTTTCTACAGGGAGGGGTCGCTTTTTACGCTGATACTTTCGAAAGTTCTCCCATCTTTTCATTGTTATTCTGGTTCAATTTAACGTTAAGCATTATCAGATTAAACGAGTCGTTTCTGCGTTCAATTGTTTTGTTTAATATTTCACATTTTTTATCAATGCTTTGTATCACGTCTATCTTCGCTTTGATCTAATTTTTTCTAATCTTCTTTTTAGTATTTTAAGAACTGCTGTTCCTTGTGCTACAATTATTGCTATTACACCGATTTTATTTATATTTCACATTTTCTTCAGTTCTATTGAAAAATTCTTGTATTGCATATTTTTCTACTTCCGTTTTTTTTTTCATCCTGCCGGACAGAAAAATGTAACACTTGTCATATTTAGTAATGTCTATCATTCTTGGTTGTTTCATTGTGTCTGATATTATTCATTATTTATTCAGCTTTTGGTGTTTTGCTTTATTGCTAGACATATTAATTGTTAATGCATCTTTGGTCTTCTTGGTCCTCTATTCATGTGTAATCTGCTTTCTTTCGTTTGATGTTTCCCTACTTGATTGTATATTCATATCTAGTATTTTTTGTTGTTTTTCATATCTAGTATTTTTTGTTGTTTACTTATATCCATTATTTTTGTATTGTTTATTCATATATATGTAGTATTTTTTGTATTGTTTATTCATATGAAGTATTTTTATTGTTTATTCATATCAAGTATTTTTATTGTTTATTCATATATATATATGTAGTATTTTTAGTATTGTTTATTCATATGAAGTATCTTTATTATTTATTCATATCAAGTATTTTTATTGTTTATTCATATATATATGTAGTATTTTTTGTATTGTTTATTCATATGAAATATTTTTATTGTTTATTCATATCTAGTATTTTTATTATTTGTTCATATCTAGTATTTTTATTGTTTATTCATATATATGTAGTATTTTCTGTATTGTTTATTCATATGAAGTATTTTTATTGTTTATTCATATCTAGTATTTTCATTGTTTATTCATATCTAATATTTTTATTGTTTATTCATATATAGGTAGTATTTTTTATTGTTTGTTCATATCTAGTATTTTTATTGTTTATTCATATATATGTAGTATTTTTTATTGTTTATTCATATGAAGTATTTTTGTATTGTTTATTCATATGAAGTATTTTTATTATTTGTCCATATTTAGTATTTTTATTGTTTATCATATTTAATATTTTTATTGTTTATTCATATATATGTAGTATTTTTTATTGTTTGTTCATATCTAGTATTTTTATTGCTTATTCATATATATGTAGTATTTTTTATTGTTTATTCATATGAAGTATTTTTGTATTGTTTATTCATATGAAGTATTTTTATTGTTTATTCATATTTAGTATTTTTATTGTTTATCATATTTAATATTTTTATTGTTTATTAATATATATGTAGTATTTTTTGTATTGTTTATTCATATGAAGTATTTTTATTGTTTATTCATATCTAGTATTTTATTGTTTATTCATATTTAATATTTTTATTGTTTATTCATATATATGTAGTATTTTTTGTAATGTTTATTCATATGAAGTATTTTTATTGTTTATTCATATCTAGTATTTTTATTGTTTATTCATATTTAATATTTTTATTGTTTATTCATATATATGTAGTATTTTTTGTATTGTTTATTCATATGAAATATTTTTATTGTTTATTCATATTTAGTATTTTTATTGTTTATTCATATTTAATATTTTTATTGTTTATTCATATATATGTAGTATTTTTGTATTGTTTATTCATATGAAGTATTTTTATTGTTTATTCATATCTAGTATTTTTATTGTTTATTCATATTTAATATTGTTATTGTTTATTCATATATATGTAGTATTTTTTGTATTTTTTATTCATATGAAGTATCTTTATTGTTTATTCATATAAAGTATTTTTATTGTTTATTCATATCTAGTATTTTTATTGTTTATTCATATTTAATATTTTTATTGTTTATTCATATATATGTAGTATTTTTTGTATTATTTATTCATATGAAGTATCTTTATTGTTTATTCATATAAAGTATTTTTATTGTTTATTCATATCTACTATTTTTATTGTTTATTCATATATATGTAGTATTTTTGTATTGTTTATTCATAGTAAGTATTTTTGTATTGTTTATTCATATCTAGTATTTTTTTATTGTTTATTCATATTTACTATTTTTATTGTTTATTCATGTGTAGTATTTTTTATTGTTTATTCATATTTTGTATTTTTTATTGTTTATTCATATGTAGTATTTTTGTAATGTTTATTCATATCTGGTATTTTTTAGTGTTTATTCATATGTATGTATTATTTTTGTATTGTTTATTCATGTGTAGTATTTTTGCATTGTTTATTCATATCTAGTATTTTTTATTGTTTATTAATATCTAGTTGTTTATTGTTTATTCATATGTAGTATTTTTTGTATTGCTTATTTATATCTAGTTTTGTATTGTTTATTCATATGTAGTTTTTTTATTGTTTATTTATATCTGGATTTTTCATTGTTTATTCATATCTAGTATTTTTGTATTGTTTATTCATATGTAGTATTTTTGTATTGTTTATTCATATCTAGTATTTTTGTATTGTTTATTCATATCTAGTATTTTTGTATTGTTTATTCATATGTAGTATTTTTGTATTGTTTATTCATATCTAGTATTTTTGTATTGTTTATTCATATCTAGTATTTTTGTATTGTTTATTCATATGTAGTATTTTTGTATTGTTTATTCATATCTAGTATTTTTGTATTGTTTATTCATATGTAGTATTTTTGTATTGTTTATTCATATTTACTATTTTTATTGTTTATTCATATCTTGTATTTTTTATTGTTTATTCATATGTAGTATTCTGTATGTTTTATTCATATCTTGTAATTTTTATTGTTTATTAATATGTACTATCTTTAGTGCTTATTAATATCTAGTATATTCAGTATTATTTATTCATATCTTTTTATTGTTTATTCATATTTAGCATTTTTTTATTGTTCATTTATATCTAATATGTTTCATTGTTTATTCATATTTAGTATTTTTTATTGTTTATTCATATTTAGTATTTTTTATTGTTTATTCATATTTAGTATTTTTTGTATTGTTTATTTATATTTAGTATTTTTTATTGTTTATTCATATCTAATATTTTTTATTGTTTATTCATATTTAATATTTTTATTGTTTATTCATATCTAATATTTTTTATTGTTTATTCATATTTAATATTCTTATTGTCTATTCATATCTAGTATTTTTTATTGTTTATTCATATTTTGTATTTTTTGTATTGTTTATTCATATTTAGTATTTTTTGTATTGTTTATTCATATTTAGTATTTTTTATTGTTTATTCATATCTAATATTTTTTATTGTGTATTCATATTTAATATTTTTATTGTTTATTCATATCTAATATTTTTTATTGTTTATTCATATTTAATATTTTTATTGTCTATTCATATCTAGTATTTTTTATTGTTTATTCATATTTAATATTTTTATTGTCTATTCATATCTAATATTTTTTATTGTTTATTCATATTTAATATTTTTTATTGTTTATTCATATTTAATATTTTTATTGTTTATTCATATCTAATATTTTTTATTGTTTATTCATATTTAATATTTTAATTGTCTATTCATATCTAGTATTTTTTATTGTTTATTCATATTTAATATTTTTTATTGTTTATTCATAGTTAATATTTTTATTGTTTATTCATATCTAATATTTTTTATTGTTTATTCATATTTAATATTTTTATTGTCTATTCATATCTAGTATTTTTTATTGTTTATTCATATTTAATATTTTTTATTGTTTATTCATATTTAATATTTTTATTGTCTATTCATATCTAGTATTTTTTATTGTTTATTCATATTTAATATTTTTTATTGTTTATTCATATTTAATATTTTTATTGTTTATTCATATCTAATATTTTTTATTGTTTATTCATATTTAATATTTTTATTGTCTATTCATATCTAGTATTTTTTATTGTTGGTTCATATTTAATATTTTTATTGTCTATTCATATCTAGTATTTTTTATTGTTTATTCATATTTTGTATTTTTTGTATTGTTTATTCATATTTAGTATTTTTTGTATTGTTTATTCATATTTAGTATTTTTTGTATTGTTTATTCATATTTAGTATTTTTTACTGTTTATTCATATCTAATATTTGTTATTGTTTATTCATATTTAATATTTTTATTGTCTATTCTTATCTAGTATTTTTTATTGTTTATTCATATTTTGTATTTTTTGTATTGTTTATTCATATTTAGTATTTTTTGTATTGTTTATTCATATTTAGTATTTTTTATTGTTTATTCATATTTAATATTTTTATTGTCTATTCATATCTAGTATTTTTATTGTTTATTCATATTTAATATTTTTTATTGTTTATTCATATTTAATATTTTTATTGTTTATTCATATCTAGTATTTTTTATTGTTTATTCATATTTAATATTTTTATTGTCTATTCATATCTAGTATTTTTTATTGTTTATTCATATTTAATATTTTTTATTGTTTATTCATATTTAATATTTTTATTGTTTATTCATATCTAATATTTTTTATTGTTTATTCATATTTAATATTTTTATTGTCTATTCATATCTAGTATTTTTTATTGTTGGTTCATATTTAATATTTTTATTGTCTATTCATATCTAGTATTTTTTATTGTTTATTCATATTTTGTATTTTTTGTATTGTTTATTCATATTTAGTATTTTTTGTATTGTTTATTCATATTTAGTATTTTTTGTATTGTTTATTCATATTTAGTATTTTTTACTGTTTATTCATATCTAATATTTTTTATTGTTTATTCATATTTAATATTTTTATTGTCTATTCTTATCTAGTATTTTTTATTGTTTATTCATATTTTGTATTTTTTGTATTGTTTATTCATATTTAGTATTTTTTGTATTGTTTATTCATATTTAGTATTTTTTATTGTTTATTCATATCTAATATTTTTTATTGTTTATTAATATTTAATATTTTTATTGTTTATTCATATTTAATATTTTTATTGTTTATTCATATTTAATATTTTTATTGTTTATTCATATCTAGTATTTTTATTGTTTATTCATATCTAATATTTTTTACTGTTTATTCATATGTAGTATTTTTTATTGTTTATTCATATTTAATATTTTTTATTGTTTATTCATATTTAATATTTTTATTGTCTATTCATATCTAGTATTTTTATTGTTTATTCATATTTAATATTTTTTATTGTTTATTCATATTTAATATTTTTATTGTTTATTCATATCTAGTATTTTTATTGTTTATTCATATTTAATATTTTTATTGTCTATTCATATCTAGTATTTTTTATTGTTTATTCATATTTAATATTTTTTATTGTTTATTCATATTTAATATTTTTATTGTTTATTCATATCTAATATTTTTTATTGTTTATTCATATTTAATATTTTTATTGTCTATTCATATCTAGTATTTTTTATTGTTGGTTCATATTTAATATTTTTATTGTCTATTCATATCTAGTATTTTTTATTGTTTATTCATATTTTGTATTTTTTGTATTGTTTATTCATATTTAGTATTTTTTGTATTGTTTATTCATATTTAGTATTTTTTGTATTGTTTATTCATATTTAGTATTTTTTACTGTTTATTCATATCTAATATTTTTTATTGTTTATTCATATTTAATATTTTTATTGTCTATTCTTATCTAGTATTTTTTATTGTTTATTCATATTTTGTATTTTTTGTATTGTTTATTCATATTTAGTATTTTTTGTATTGTTTATTCATATTTAGTATTTTTTATTGTTTATTCATATCTAATATTTTTTATTGTTTATTCATATTTAATATTTTTATTGTTTATTCATATCTAATATTTTTATTGTTTATTCATATTTAATATTTTTATTGTTTATTCATATCTAGTATTTTTATTGTTTATTCATATCTAATATTTTTTACTGTTTATTCATATCTAATATTTTTTATTGTTTATTTATATTTAATAGTTTTATTGTTTATTCATATCTAATATTTTTTATTGTTTATTCATATTTAATATTTGTTATTGTTTATTCATATTTAATATTTTTGTAGTGTTTATTCATATCTAATATTTTTATTGTTTATTCATATTTTGTATTTTTTATTGTTTATTCATATCTAATATTTTTTTATTGTTTATTCATATTTTGTATTTTTATTGTTTATTCATATTTTGTATTTTTTATTCATATCTAATATTTGTTATTATTTATTCATATCTAATATTTGTTATTGTTTATTCATATTTAGTACTTTTATTGTTTATTCATATTTAGTATTTTTTATTGTTCATTCATATCTAATATTTTTTATTTTTATTCATATTTAGTATTTTTTTATTGTTTATTCATATTTAGTATTTTTTTATTCATATTTAGCATTTTTTATTTATATCTATCCTCATTAGGTTTTTGTTCATACCTGGTCACCTTGAGTGTTTATTTCTGTCAACTTTCTTGATTGTTTCTTTATGTTTAGTCGTCTTTATTGTTTATCGATATCTGGCCTTCTCCATTTCCTGTTGATGTCGAGTATTGTTAATTGTTTACTCATGTCTAGTCTCTTGTTTATGCGGCGTCGTCTTGACTGAATATATATTTTCCATGTCTCATTTTCCATTGCAGTTGCAATCAGCCTTTTTGAATTTGACATTATGTAAATTTACTTCTTTCTACTAACCTAACCACGCTGTGATCAACTATGCTCTCTCAACCAAACGATCACTTATGACGGTTATATAGCGCTTTTATAACGATATACAAACTTTACACTATTATTAAACGTAAAAATACCATACGAATGACCCGATGCACTCATAAATGTTTGGAAGTTTCCTAGTCAGGTTTCAGAATTTCAATAGAAACAAAATGATGTTTTTTTTTGGTCGAAAACAAAAATCTTTTGTATATGTTCCACATATCTTTGTTTCAGTTAATGTTTTATCTATTGATGCGTATAATTATTATAACACCGAGCATATTTAAATATATAACAGCAATTTCTGTTGTGAAAAAAGTGTTCCATAAAGATTTTAATCAACGCATAGTTTAAGGAAATAAGAACGATTAAACGCATTTAGTTTTTACTGGTTTTCATGCCTTTCTAATGAACGATGGACTCTTTTTGTTATTACTTAGTATACAAACACAAGATAAACGCTCCACTGCATGTAACGCATGTCACAAATTGAGAAAAGTGTGATAATCAATTCTGCGTTCAAAGCTAAAAGTTAGCTTTTTCGTTGCCATCGTTAAAACGGTCCTACTCTATGGTGTTGGGACATGGACCCTTACAAAGTCACTGAAGAAGAATTTAGACGCATGATATACACGGATATTCAAGCTGGCTCGCAACATATCTGGGAGGAGCCAGACCATTAACCAGAAAATATAGAAATCTGCAACCAGTATCGTTGAAAGTACAACAGAGAGGAATATGGACTATTGTATGTGGCAGAAAAAAGAGGGAGCCAGCAAACTTGCTTTCTGGATGTCTTCGGACGGTTATCCAAATGGAGTTAGAATAAGTCACATTCGTCAGCAACTTACTACAAGGCACAAGATTAGAGAGCATGCAGGAATTGCAAAATAAAAATAAACATGGAAGATCAAAGGTGTTGGAAGAGGCGTATAAATTATGTGTTAAAACGTCCTGAAGAAAGAGCGGACATAAGAGAGGGTGAAATGAAAATCAAAACTTCGATATTATTAATCGTTTGGGATAAATTGAGATGCGGAACAATTTACACTCGGCTTGCTGATTTCATAGTCTGCGGCTAGATCCATTATAATAATCAAACACTAACTTCCCATTTAAAAAGTTTTATTCTCTTTGTCTTATGGTGAATTTAGATTTGAAGTGTTGCCTTTTTGGATGAGTGTCGCAAAGTAAAATATACAATGCAAGATGCAATCAAATTGCATGGCGAAATATGATGTTGCAAATACGAAATAGCATTAAAGTCACACAGACATTTCTCTGTATCCAACACATCTGGAATTCAAAATATAATCATTATATTAGCTTTATTTTCATTTGATTTTTCGCTTTGCATGTGTTTTTATTGTAGATGGTGTTAAGCTGAGCTTTCATAATCCTGGCACCAGAATGGTTTACATAAAACCGTAACCAAGGAGCGAAAAGAATTTGTGTAATTCTGTCGCAAAAAAAGGTTTATTTTTAAATATATTAGTCAAATTAATAAAATCTGCTCTGATGAACTCATTGCACTTGTGCCCCCTCGACGTATATACCTTATCACACCCCTTCATTATGGAGGTCCCAAGATGCCATAAAGCCTTCTACTCTAATAGTTACATCTAGCAGACAGCTAGACTATCGACCTACGGCGGAAAAGATATTAACACGTTTCTGCGGTGCAGAAAGGCTTGTGACGGGGTGTCTGAGAACTCACCTATACACAAGTAATGAACTATAAATATATGTATAAATAAAACAAGAGGTACACATTCTCGAAGTAGTGTGTGTACTTCGTAACATACTGTCTTGGCGTTAAGTGGTGTGACTGTTGTTCTATGTATCTTCTGTTTTGTTCTCAATAAAAATACATTTTTCTAACATATATCAGTGTCTTGCTTACCGACCCGTCCGGGTCACAACAGTTATGTATCAAGTTTTTTTGGGAATATAATGTAAAATAGCTAACCTTGATCTAAATGCAATTTCTGTCCGATTAGTATTAATTTAAAGGAGATAGATTGTAGTAGCTGTTATGTTGTTTAATTGTGTGAGAGAACATAACGATTGCTGATTCCGGGATAATATACTCAAGAATAACCTTAATTAATCTATTCTGTTTAAAGTTAAAAGAATTATCATGTAATGCATGTGAGAATAGTGTATTTAGGGAATTGTTATTTTTTATATAATTTTACATTTGCTAAACATCAAGCTTTTTCTTGAACTTCATTAAGTTTTACTAATGTATATATGATGATAATTATTGCAAGATATAATATATATACCAGCATGTAATTGTTTTTTGGGGGGATGTTTGTTTTTAATGTTTTTAGCGTTTAACATGTATTTTGTATTGTTTATTAGTAGCAGTTAAGCCCGGCTTTGCTCGTTCCTTATGTACTGTTCATAATTTTATGTCCAGGTAAACTACATCTAAAATTTCAAGTATTTACACCCAAAATTGGCTGAGGAGTTTGGTAGAGTCTGCAAAGGTCAACTCTTTCAACTTTGACCTTTAGGGAGCCAAATTAAAAACTGATTAAAAAGCTTACTGCATGTCTGAATACCCTGTATGTAAAATTTCAAATGTTTAGACCCAAAATTGGCTGAGTAGTTTGTTAGAGACCAAAAAGGTAAAATCTTTTGAACTTTGACCCCTTGAACCCAAATTTCCATCCAAAACCGAGTAAAAATCTTGCCCTATGTCTGAATGCACTTTATGTAAAATTTCAAATGTTTAGACCAAAAATTGGCTGAGTAATTTGGTAGAGACTCTAGAGGTTAATTTGCTTTAACTTAGACCCCAATTTTGACCCCTTAAAATTTATTGTTTTAGGCTCAAATCAAATTAAAAGGTTAGATTCATGTCCAAGTAATCTATATATAAATTTTTTAGGCTAAAAATTGGCGGAGGAGTTTGGTAGAGTTTCAAAGGTCAAATCGTTCAACTTGAGCCCTTGACAGCCAAATTTTAGACCGAAAACTGATTAAAAAGATTTTTCCAAATCTCAATACCCCTTATTTTAAATATCGAGTCTGTAGACTGAAAATTGACAGACCAGTTTGGTAGGGAAATGTATACACACAGACCATTTCACTTTTATAGATATATAGATTTGTGTTGGTAAGTAAAAAAGATGGCGGTTTATAAGAGACGTATTTATTGTCTATGATTTTTGCTTATAGTTTCTCGATAATATTTATATGGTATTTTGGTGAGGAAAGGGGTATTTATATTTTTACATTACTTAAATGACAAAAAACGATGAGTTTCGTTAAACATATCAGGAGGTGACAGAAACTGAAGTAAATATGAATTTTTATAATAATCAAACATCTATCTACTCTATCGTTGTTTTTCTGAGCTTCAATCCATGGTCCCCTTTGCCAAACTTTCACAAAAAAACTCATCTACCTGCAACAACTATCAACAATTTTCCCCACTCTTTATCTATGCATAAATCTAAACGCAAATTTCATGAACAGAGCTTCTTTCATAGAACTACCTGCCTGTGTTACTCTGTTCCGCTGGCCTGCTTTCCAGCTGACTATAACATGGCTGTGTTCAATTAAACAAGCTTTTGTTAAGACGTCCCCTTAAATAATGAAATTATACCCAATTTCCATCAATAAAATGTTCCTGGCCACCATCTTACATTTATTAACCCTTAAACTGAAATGGCCTTTCCTGGCCACTATCTTACATTTATTAACACTTAAACTGATATGGCCTTTCCTGGCCACCATCTTACATTTATTAACCCTTAAACTGATATGGCCTTTCCTGACCACCAGTTTACATTTATTAACCCTTAAACTGATATGGCCTTTCCTGGCCACCAGTTTACATTTATTAACCCTTAAACTGATATGGCCTTTCCTGGCCACCATCTTACATTTATTAACCCTTAAACTGATATGGCCTGTAGGCCTTGATAAATTATTAGTCTCTTGTATAAAAATACTTGCTATACAAGTAAATAATTATTTAAGAAATACTAAAAAGTTCCTTATTTCGAATAATATCCTGATTTTAGGAAATTTTTAGCAAAATTGTTAATTTTGTTGATATTACAAAACTAAAATTAAATTTGCGTGTGCACATAATTGAAATCTATGTGAAATATATGTAAAAAAACATCTCTTTTATTAACGTAGCGAGATCAACACGATTGTCAGAGAAAATTGGTCGATTGCAATCACTGAAACCTGCGGGAAGCGTCGCCTTCAAATCTTGCAAAACACGTGAAAGAAATAAAATCACGGTAAAAGTCATTCGTGTTTGACCAGCGGTTGCCGACATCGTTTGAAAATGTCGCTTTTGTTTCTCGCCATTAACTCAAGAAAGACCGCACAATATTTTCATTCAAAAGATATTATATGGCCAGAGTCGAAAAAAAAAAAAAGAAAAGGGACAAAGAACGCAACTTCATAAACCCGTCAACATTTGACAGTAGGAGGGAGACTGTGATTCTCAACATAAATCCTGCTCAACTAATTTCAACTGTGAAATGCTAAAAAAATATCTCAAATGTGTAAAATTTCAAAAATG
The DNA here is from genome assembly GCF_053919585.1 of Euprymna scolopes. Taxonomy (NCBI): domain Eukaryota; kingdom Metazoa; phylum Mollusca; class Cephalopoda; order Sepiida; family Sepiolidae; genus Euprymna; species Euprymna scolopes. The sequence continues at coordinate 178,736,206 of NC_136482.1, forward strand.
TGTTGCGAATGTTGCACTTTTGCGACTTCTATAAAACCTTACGGCAACTCACATTAATTACATTACCAAAAGAGTATGGATCTTAGAATCTCTCAATACATTCAGGGCATATATATATATATATATATATATATATATATATATATATATATATATATAATTTAAAGGAGATTAGAACAATAGTCTAAAGAACTAAGTGTATTTTAATGTAACAGTGAAATTACTAGTTTAATTAAAATACAGGAAATAGAAAGTGCTCGTTGTAATTTAGATATATAATAAGCTCGATAGTTAAATGTCCTAGAGCTAATTCAATATTAAGTAATGTGATTTATAATTTAAAAATTAAAAAAAAATTTTTTAATTTAAAAATCAAATTTTAATTAAATTAAAAATCAGTTTCATAAGAAGGAACAACAACAAAATCAATTATCTGTACGATCGTTTCGGAAATCCGTGCTTTTTATTGTGGTATACATGAAGTTATGTAGAACAATTATATATAGTTTTTTTGGTAAGCACGGTCTCCTCATCAGCAAATTTAGGAGGATTTTTATTGAATTTAAAAGACACCATAAATAAACCTAGCATTAAAAGTAAGGCAGATGAATCTGAAAAAAATTGAAATAAAAGGTTTGGATTTAAAATTTATAAGAAAATTAATATGGGTTAGAGATAGAAATGAGTAGAAAAAATATATATTTTTGAATTTACATAATAAATTTGATTTAAAAATATATAGAGATAGTTACCTTTTAGTTTTTAGAAACATAAACTGCATTAAAAATAAACCTATTAAGAGCGTAATAACATATAATATGGCAATGTCTTCCCGTATACGAGTTAAGAAAAATAACCAAGATACAAAAAAAGATAAAACCAAACTACAAATATTAGATAATAGTACAAATAAACAGCAAACTAAGACCCGTAAACGTAAGAATAGACACAAGGAGATCCTATGGTTCAACCCCCCGTATTCCAAAAACCTAGAAACAAACATAGCCAGAGAATTTTTTTAAATATTATATAAGAACTTTAAAGCCCCCCATAGATATAATAAAATTTTCAATAAGAACACAATTAAACTTGACATGAAGATACTTCTCCCTACACGTAACCTTGAAGAAAATATTCGAATCGCACAGCATTCACAGCCCAAATATCTCCTCGGCTCACATTCACTAGCTTTCGGAGAAATGGTGCATCTTTTCTTTTTTTTAAATGTCTCAGAGTTTGTTCTTCCTCTCTCTTTTCGAAAACTTCGTAAAACTCGGCTCGTATCGTCTGGTACTTCGAGAGGCGTCACATTAAATCTGGTATGCTGAAAACGAATAACAAAATTCACACAGTCAAGAAGGACAACAGACGCTTGAATTCTATTCAACTTCACAAAATATATTACATATTTTTTTTTTACGAATATATGGTTCAATTCTTAGTAAGTTTTTAAAAGTCTCAAATCTCTCTTCTCTTCGGAGATAGTGTCAGACGGGTCGGAGAAGGGGTCACGTCTCAAGGAGCGGTGTCGTTACTTCGAATTCCGCGCACAAACTCTGGCTGGAAACTGACTCTCTCGAAACTGACTAATTACGCGCGGCACTAGCATTAAAGGAGTGGTAGTGTTCGAGGTGGAAAGTTTCCTCAGCCAATCAAATCACGCCACGCACTTACGGAAAAAACCCACATTGCGGGTGTGCAATCCAGCCATGTCGCAAGCTTGCGATCTGAGATTCAAATCAACATCAAACTCCCATGACACCATGGGTCACCGGCTGTCAGTCAGAACCCCCGGCACTGAGTTCGTCGGGCCAGACGATGGTCAATGTTATTGTTCCAAGATTTTCCTGTCGTCAATTTTGAATAACAAAATATGTCTGGTTTTCAAACAATAACGCAAATATATCTATTTTGACAATGAATTAAAATATACCTCTATATCTTCGATTTTAAGTCCTTGGGATATCCGCCGTTAACCGGGATCTATTAAAGTAATCTTAGCATAGTCGGCTCCTCAATGAGGGGCAATTCGCTCCCTCAGGCCGATCACGTTACATAGGCATAAGCACTTATCAAGGCCCAGAGATCTCTCGAGGATGAGTGTACAGTAGTCAATTGGACAATATAGTAATCGTTAGTAATGGAAATTTGGTAAATTTGTTAACAAGTGGAACGGCTAATTAAGAACTTGTTTACGTTGGATTTGAAGACAACCATATTGTAGTCAGCTGGAAAGCAGGAATACGAAAGACAATTCCACAGGCGTGCAGTTCTAAGAAAGAAGTTTTGTTCATGGGATCTACTTTTACGTTTAGGCGTCTATAAAGAGTGGGGGGATTATTGATAGTGTTTTCAGCTAGACGAGTGTTCCTTGTGAAAGTTTGCGAGGGGGTACAATAGATTGAAGCTCAGTCGAACACTTTCCATGAAAATAACAATAAAGCAGAGACAAACTCGCTACATATCTTCTCTGAGATAGAGATTGCAGCGAAGAGAAAGGGACATCTCCTACGAGGCTTCAAAATCTATTTTGAACTCTATTTAGGCAGGACAAGTATGTCCTGCCCAGATGTAGTAACAGTATTCCATCCTTGGACGTACCTGGCTCTTATATAGATAGAGAATTGCATCAGAAGTGAGAAATCTACTGAAGGATCAAACCATTTTTCCAGCGGCCTTGACAACAGATTTGATGTACATGTTTCATTTAAGATCAGGAGTAAAGGCCAAGCCCAGAAGCTGTCAAATCATGAGGCCTCCCGAAGACGAGAGACATTCATTTCAATTGATGCCAGATGGGGATCAGAACGTTGATGGTGTAAAGAGAGAAGCTTGGTTTTAGATGCATTAAAAGTAATCAGCCACTCCTTTCCCCATTGTACCACTTGCTCAAGATCAGAGGAGAAAGAATTGGAGAGAACTTGGTCGTTTACTGTCTTAGATGTGCTACCATAGATGGTAGTGTCATCAGCATAAATGTCTACGAATGATGTAAGAATGTGATTAGGAAGGTCATTAATGTAGATCTGGAAAAGAGTTGGACCCAGGATGGACCACTGAGAGACTCCAGCATTAATACTGTGAGCTTTCGAATTTTGCCCATCAACTACTCCTCTTATGAACCTACCAGAGAGAAATTATTAAATAATTGAGAAGACATTTCCAGCTATACCAAAGCTGGAGATCTTGTGAAGTAAACTTTTATGCTACACCCTATCAAAAGCCTTTGATATGACAAGAGCAATTGCCCTAGAAACGTTGCCTCCGTCGAGAGATTCGCTAATCCTATGCGATATAACTGTAAGCACATCTGCTGTAAATCTAGCAGAATGGAAACCATATTGCGTGTCACTAAGAAGGTTATATTTGCTGAGATGGTTGATTACTTCTCCATTTTACACAGATTCCAGCAACTTACTCATGACGTACAAGAGACTTATTGGCATATACTGAGAGGGGGACGAGCGATCACCTGAATTCTTAAATACAGGGCATACTGATGAGATTTTCCATATGATGGGAAGCAATTTTCCTTAAGACAACGTTTAAACAGTTTTGTAAGTATGGGTGCTAGTTCTGGTTGAAGTTTTTTGATTACTATAATTGGAATACCGTCAGGGCCGGTTGCTTTACTGGAATCAAGGTTTTTGATTAGCTTGGCAACATCATGTACAGATATTTGTATATCACATAGCGTGTTTTCTGATACACGAAGAAATAGTGGGGAATGGAGGCCTTGGTCGCAAAGGATAGAATTAGCTGCAAAGTTCTTGGCAAAGAGTTTGGCTTTGTCTGATGCTGACGAGAGTTGGGATAGAACACACGCTTCTGTTCAGGATTTTGTTTGCTATTTGCCAAAACTGATGTGAACCAAGCCACTGCTCAGCTACTTTGGACTTGACGGATTGAGCATACAACTCTTTTGCGATCTTTATTACTTTCTTACAATGGTTCCTGGCAGTCCTGAAAGCAGCTTTAGTTTGCATACATCTATTAAGTTTGAAGCAGTGGAGAAAGTGATTTCTGTGCGCAATGGCAGCAGCACATTCTGGAGAGAACCATGGCTGGCTGTTAGGTTTTCGCTGGAAAATTTTGAGGTTATGAAACGATCTATACCTACAATTAACCATTCTCTTAGGTCTGATACTATAGAGGACACATACTTTTTAAACATGGAACGCAGCGGTAGATCCGATATAAATGTACGGAAGCTATCCCAGTTAGCCATAGTGTATCGATATAGTGTACGATGAAGAGGTACGTCTGATGACTTATTTCATTTCATTTATATCTTACAAATGGTCAGAAGATCCAAGAGGAGACAGAACAGAAACTGGACATAATTCAGGACAAGGTCTTGGAAACTCACATACTGGCCGTCATTGTCGGGCACACGGGTGGGTTCGTGAACAATCTGAGTAAGGTCATAAGCAATGGAGAAATCATAGCAGAACCTCCCCTCATCATCGGTCTTGTTTGTGTGGGTTAACCATTCCACATTGTGAACATTGAATTCTCCACATACGTGAATGTTAGCTGAAGGATAAGCAGATAGGACTTGGTCAATTTTCTCAGATATGCTTTTAAAGATAGTAACTCCGCTGTTGTGGGGTCGATAGAGAGTAAATATAAATGCAGTACTGTGAGCAAGTGAAACTGGGAAGCACCTATAGGGTAAGTTAGGATCTTCTCTTGAGATGTCCCTGCCAAAATAATGTTACCTCATGTAATAACATGAACCTGGATACGCCACTAGACTAGTTGAATTATTATCTTAGAATCCAGTAAGACCAAGAGACGACAATGCAGATATTTGCATATATATATATATATATATATACATATATATATATATATATATATATAAGTGAACGTGTCTGTGTGTCCGTCTGTGTACATTTCTCTACGCAATAACTCTATCAATTTTCAGTCTACAGACTCGAAATATGATATACAGGGTATTGAGATTTGGGGAAATTTTTGTAATCAATTTTCGGCCAAAACTTTTGCTGTTAGGGGGTCAAAGTTCAACGATTTGACCTTTGAGAACTCTACCAAACTCCTACGCCAATTTTGGGTACAAACAATTGAAATGTTAGATATAGGTTCCTTGAACATGGATCTAACTTAATAACTTGACTTGAGCTCAACACAATAAATGTTAAGGAGTCATAATAGGGGTCAAATTTAAAAAAAAATTGACCTCTGCGATCTCTACCAAATTACTCAGACACTTTCTGGTCTAAACATTTGAAATTTGACATAAAGAGTATTCAGAGATAGGGCAAGCTTTTTAATCGGTTTGAGTCGAAAATTTGAGCTACCAATATATAAATGTATGTTTGCATGTCTGCGTAAAAGTTTCGACAGAGGCGACCAATTTTCACAAGATCAGTATAGTCTTGAAGCTCGATCAATCAATAACGCCGGGCACTCATGCTAGTGTATCTATAAAAGTGAAAGTGTCTGTCTGTCTGTGTGTCTGTCTGTGTACATTTCCCTACGCAATAACTCTGTCAATTTTCAGTCTACAGATTCAAAATTTTATATACAGGGTATTGAGATTTGGGAAAATCTTTGTAATCCGTTTTCGGCCAGAAATTTGGCTGTTAAGGGGTTAAAGTTCAACGACTTGACCTTTGAGAACTCTACCAAACTCAGGGAAGTGTCGCGTTTCTCTCTCTCTCTCTCTCTCTCTCTCTCTCTCTTTCTCTCTCTCTTCCAATGAATACAGAGAAAGGAAGTGAAAGAGAGAAAAAGAGAGAGAATGAAAGAAATAGAGAAAGAGAGAGATTAATGTATAACGTTTTAACATTGTTTTTTTTTTTTATCCCATCATGAGTTCTTTCGGGTTTGACCTTTCAAATTCTACGGTCTTATATCGTTTTAACTTAGTTCAATATTATAAGCAACTGTCACTCTTGGCTCAAGTCATACCTGACTGACAACAGTTACTGAAACCCTCTTGTTTTACAATAATGACGCTCTTCTTTCTCGCCTCCCCACGAACACAGTAAGTCACAAGTTAGGTATAAGATGTATTAATGTAGAGCCGCAGCTCCCCAAAAGGGGCGCGCCTCATTGTGCCGCATGCTCACCTAAACAAAAATGAAGTAAACTGGAAAGAAACGGGATAAAATAAATACAAAAATAAAATTAGGAAGAATAATATGTGTGTGTATATATGTATGTGTGTATATATATGTATGTGTGTATATAAGATTAAGGGTGGTGGTGTTTGATCAACACTGCTGGGGAGCCATGATGTAATATACTGTTTTGTTTTTAAATCCCCGAAACAGTGTTTCATGGTAAACAACTGATGATCCCTTGAAAAATAAATTATTGGTACTATAGAAAATTCGAGAGCTAGTTGATGCAGTGATTGCAGGTGATTAAATGACTTAAAAAAAATTTTTTTACACAGATGTCACCACTTATCAAGGCACGGAAGCCACTCAGGGATAAGGGTTATTGCAAGAACACTACGTTAGTGTGGAGATTTGATGAAGGGTTTACTTAAGGGGGCGGTTCATTAGGAAATTGTTAACGTTGGATTTGAACACACACAAGTTGTAGTCAGGTGGGAGGCAGGCAGACGGAACAGAGTTCCACAGGCGTGCAGTTCTAAGAAAGAAGCTTTGCTCATGGAATCTTCGTTTTGATTTAGGCACAGATAAAGAGTGGGGGAAATATTTCACAGTGGATTCGGCTAGACGGGTGTTTTTCATGAAAGATTGGCGAGGGGGGACCAGAGATTGGAGTTCAGACGAGCACCGGCCATGGAAATAACGATAAAACAAGGATAGGTTCGCAACGTCTCTTCTGTGGGAGAGAGGTTGCAAGGTAGAGAAAAGGGCATCCCCCACTAAACCACGAAGTCTATTTTGCACTCTGTCAAGGCAGGATAGGCTGTTTTTTAGCAGCTCCTGCACAGATATGGCAGCAGTATTCCATCCTTGGACGTACTTGGTTTTTATATAGATAGAGAATTGCATCAGTAGTGAGATATCTTCTGGAGCGGTAGAAGGATCCCACCATATTTCCAGCGACCTTGGCAACAGATTTGATGTACGTGTTCCATTTCAGATCAGGAGTAAAGGTCAAACCCAGAAGCTTGTCAAAACACAGGGCCTCTCCCAGACGCGAGGCATCTATCCCAATTGATGCCAGATAGGTATCAGAGCGTTGATGATGTAAGGATAGGAGTTTGGTTTTAGATGCATTAAAGGTAACCAGCCACGTCTTCCCCCACTGAACTACGCGCTCGAGATCAGAGGAGAGAGAATCAGAGAGAACTTTGTCATTTACAGACTTTGACGTGTTGCCGTAGATGATCGTGTCATCAGCATAAATGCCAACGAATGATTTAAGTACGTGTTTAGGGAGGTCATTGATGTAGATCAGGAAGAGAGTTGGACCCAGGATTGACCCCTGAGGGACTCCAGCATTAATACTGCAGGCCTCTGATTTTTGTCCATCGACCACTACTCTTATGAGCCTATCGGAGAGAAATGATTTAATGATTGAGAAAACATTTCCAGTTATACCGTAGCTGGAAATCTTGCGAAGTAGTCCCTTATGCCATACCTTGTCGAAGGCTTTTCATATGTCAAGAGCAATTGCCCTAGAAAGGGAGCATTTGTCAAGAGATTGATTAATCCTGTGAGATATAACCGTCAGCACATCTGCGGTAGATCTTGCAGAGCGGAAACCATATTGTGTGTCACTAAGAAGGTTGTTTCTGCTGAGGTGGTTGACTATTTCTCTATTTAATATGGATTCCAGCAACTTACTCATAACACACAGGAGACTTATTGGTCTGTACTGAGAGGGAGATGACTTATCACCTGAATTCTTAAATACAGGACATACTGATGAGGTCTTCCAGGGAGTCGGAAAGCACTTCTCCTTAAGGCAGCGCTTAAACAGTTTTGTAAGTATGGGAGCAAGTTCTGGTTGAAGCTTTTTTAACACTATAATTGGGATGCCGTCAGGGCCAGTTGCTTTACTGGAATCAAGGTTCTTGATTAGCTTGGCGACCTCATGCACGGATATTTGTATTTCCCTAGCGTGTTCTGTGTTATAGGAGGAAATATGGGGAGTTGATGGCCTTCGTCGCATAGGGTAGAATTAGCTGCAAAGTTCTTTGCAAATAGTTTGGCTTTGTCTGATGCTGACGAGATGACATCTGGTCTATTGATAATGGTTGGGATAGAACGCACATTTCTGTTCAGGATCCTATTTGTTATTTGCCAAAATTGGTGGGAACCAAGCCGCTGATCAGCTACCTTGGATTTAACGGACTGAGCATATAGCTCTCTTGCATTTTTTATTACTCTTTTACAGTGGTTGCTTGCAGTCCTGAAAGCAGCTTTAGTCTCAGTGCATCTATTACGTTGGTAGCTATGGAAAAAGTGATTTCTCTGCGCGATGGCAGCAGCACATTCTGGGGAGAACCATGGCTGGCTGGGAGGTTCTTGTTGGAATTTTTTAGATGGTATGAATTGGTCTATTCCTACAATTAAACATTCGGTCAGATCTGATACTATAGAGGACACTTCCTTTTTAAACATGGAGTGCAGAGGTAAATCAGATATGAATGTACGGAAGCTATCCCACTCAGCCATAGAGTATCGGTATACAGTACGGTGGAGGTGTACGTCTGGGGACTTATAACATTTCGTTTTTATCTTAACTGATACAACGGAGTGGTCGGAGGATCCTAGAGGAGAATGAACAGAACATGAACATAGCTCAGGGGAAGTCTAGAGAAAAAGGTCTAGGAGGCTTTCATATTGACTGGGTGTATCGGGCACACGGGTGGGTTCGTGAACAATCTGAGTGAGGTCATAAGCAATGCCAAAATCATGACAAAACATCCCCTCATCGTCTGTCTTATTTGAATTGGTCAGCCATTCCACGTTATGGACATTGAAGTCACCACAGATGTGGATGTTAGCCGAGGGATGTGCAGACAGGATGTGGTCTATTTTCTCAGATATGCTCTTAAAGATAGTAACTCTGCTGTTGTGGGGCCGGAAGCACATATAGGGTAAGTTAGGATCTTCTCTAGAGATATCCCTGCCACACGGGAAGCCATCTTTAATGTAGGCACATATTCCATGCCCATTGCGATTTTGGGGGTCAGATTTAGCTGTTAAATTAGAGTATCCGTTAATTATGATCTCATCTAGGGAAGTGGTCGGCCCTATTCCAGTTTCGCTTAGAAATAATATGTTCGGTTTCGTCTCCTGTAGTTGGGTTTCAACCTCTGGAAGGTTGGAACGCAGACCCCTAATGTTGGAGAAGGAGACCTGGTAGTAGGGAATTGTGGAAACAGGTCGGCATATTTGGTTAGAGCAGTACAGAGAGGGAAAGTAAGAGAGAAAAAGACAGGAATGTTTTTTTTGTAACACACGAAAAGGTAAAGCCGTAACAATTACCCACTAGTATGGCATCGAGAGGCCCCACCAGAGACTACTGCATGGTCCAGATCCACTCACCAAATGGCAATACAGCAGTTCCAGTACTTTGCGCCTGCTGATAGGACAGCCTCCTTAGTGGTTAATCCAAAGTTCGGGTCCCTGACTATCAGGCGGATGACATCAGCCCAGACAAAACGTTTACCTCCAGCACCCTTACTAGTGACATGGCCACAAGGATAGACATAGAGACAGAAAAATTTCCGCTATCTCAGACTACTGTTCATCAAGTACTACCGACCTTTAAGCAGCTTTTTCTTCACCCTTTGTCAGAAAAATCACTCATTGAATGAGGACTGAGGGACAAAAAAGGAGAAGCGAGAGTTACTGGAGCTGCCGATAACACATCCACGGTATTATCTACTCTCCATTTAAAATAAAAGGGGAGGAGGGGAATGGGTACAAGTGACTTTTTTATATCTAAGTAGTAACTCCGGTGCTAAGTGCTAAGTGCTAAGTACTTACTGACTAGATGGTTTTCTAACGAATGATAAAAAATATTGTTTTGTATAGTTTTAAAGGTTAAAAACTTCAAAGACTATAATAAAGAATAAATAATTAGTATAGAGAGGAGTATACAGTTGACAGAGAGAATATATATATATAATATAAAGCTGATCGTCTGTGTGTGTGTCTGGTCACGAATTGGCTCCTATATGGTTGACTATTGTAGAAAACTAATCACATATAATGATAGAAGATGTATCGAGACACAGGAATGGGTATGTTTTATCTGGCATAATGATTTTTCATTAAAATTGTGGGGTCTGCGTACGCGCCTGGTTAACAAAGTATGGAAATAAAAAAAAAACGTTTACAAGTGTTTTTGATATAGATGTACATAATAATACTTTGATTAGTATGTTTTAACTTAAATAGGAATGGTATAATAAAATTGTAGGGTCTGGGTTCGCCCCTGGCCTCCATAGAATGGAAATAGGCACAGAGTTTAATAAAGACTTTTCATATCTATCTGCGTAAGTATACTTTGATAATTATGTTTCAGTTTGAAGAAATACGGTATAATAAAATTATGGGGTGTTCGTTCGCACCTGACCTCCATAGAATGGAAATATGTCACAAAGTTTAACAAGGTTTTTTAATATAGATTCATAGAATATTGTGATAAGTGCTTCAGTGTGAACAGGTATGGTATAATAAATGATGGGGTTTATCTATTTTATTTTTACTTTCATCATATTTTGCTTTGATTTTGATACCTCCAAATTCGAAGCTATCTCTTTACAACCCATCCATTTCATAATCTATCATACTTTCATTATCAGAGTCAATTTTCTGTAGGCTGTTTTTGAACCCAGTCAACGACGGGTACTTTTGCTAGTATATATATATATATATATATATATATATATATAGAGAGAGAGAGAGAGAGAGAGAGAGATAGATACATAGATAGATAGATAGATAGATAGATAGATAGATAGATAGATAGATAGATATAGGGTTGAGACGAAGATAAATAATTATGATGGAATAGATAACACGTGATTATGTAAGTTAAATAAGAATAAAGGCAAATAGATTACAGTGTTTATAAAAAAAGGTGAATGGATGGCAGATTGTGCATTTATGATATGAACTTAGAATAATGCAATAAAATTATATCCTTCTAAACATATAACAAGACAGTCCAGACAAGACGTTCATTCACAAATATTGTCTCGATTTAACGTTGTAATCAGTGATTTGTCCGTAACGAGAACACCAATGACGTTGACGTGACAGATAATAGCAGACTCTCGGTCATGCGACACAAAGAAAACAGCGACTAAGGAAGACAAGATATGGTAAATAAGCAGAGAATCTCGGCATTCTTAATTCAAATCAATGACTCTAAGGAATTAGTCCGAATAATTTAGTTCATACTTTCGATCACACATCGCCTTCATGCTTTTCAGAGGGAATATTTCATTGGCTGAGAGAAATTGAATAATTAAACAAGTAAATCGTTTCTTCAGTAGCTTTGTGTGCATCAAACATTGAATAGCCTTGTATCAGACTAAATAATGGAAAATTTTAACTTGGTTACAGGTTGATTACTGTTTTTTAACATTTTATAAGAAACTAGCGAGTGGGTACCAGGTGTTGCTTGCAGTTCATCGGAGCATTCACCATTAAAATACTTGTAGAACAGGCAGCGGGATGCAACATTTCATCGAGGGGACAAAGGTTGAAGATCAGAGTTCAGGACCTATCAGATTGGCGACTCTCTTTTGAACCTTGTCTAGGAGTGAGAGCTTAGTAGCAGATGCACCAGCCCAAATATGATAGCAATACTCCATACGTGGGCGAATGGTGGCCTTATAGAGGTACAGGATACTTTCAGGCGGTAGTAGTTTTCTAGCACGGTAGAGTGAGCCTACCTTTTTCGCAGCAGTCCTGGCAATGTTCTCAATGTAACTGTTCCAATTTATGTTTCCTGCGAACGTTGGGCCGAGGAGTTTAAGAGAAGTACTTTAAGGTAATGAGTTTTTAGGCCATTGTTAGGTAGAGAAGGTCTCTTGTAATTATTGAAGGAAACAAGTTTAGTCTTGGCAGCCTTGAATGTGATCATCCTTTTTTGTCTCCATTCCACTACATATTGGAGCTCTTGAAGGTGACCATCTATTTTTGTTCCCATTCCACTACGGATCGGAGGTCTTCCTCTAGTATTTCTGCCATTTCCTTTGATATGTGTTAATTTGTTTTCGTGTCGTGTCTGTTATAGGGCGTGATGTCATCAGCATATATACCCATCTCAAAGACAATTTTGTCAGGGAGGTAATTTATGAATATTAGGATTAATAAAGGTCCAAGGATAGACCCCTGAGGTACTCCTGCATTTATATTATATTGTTTAGATGTACGACCGTCGAGAACAAACTGGATTTTTCTCTTACTTAAGAAGGGTTTAATTATGTTAAGCATTCGTCCAGTTATACCGTATGATCTGATTTTCCTGAAAAGACCTTCATACCATACCCTGTCAAACTTTAAACTTTAAAATTCTATCAAAATTTTTCTATTGATTCTATTTTTACGATATTTTCAGGGTCAATGTGAAATTTTATGCTCTTTCCAATAAACCGGATATAATATTTTAGACAAACGTTTTTTTTTTAATTCGCCCCCCCCCCACGATTTTTAAGTGTCTATTAAAAAGTAAATAATTAATTTACTCACCAAAGTTTTATATGTCACAAATTGAAGAGAAAAGGTCAATAAATAATATATTACAATTTAAAACAAAAAAGTAGTGTTTTTTAGAAATTTACCTTTAAAGCTCGAAGTTTAAAACCTTTTTTTTTTAACCACGTTGTTTGTTTTTTCTTTTGTTTGTTTTAATGAAACCTTGATCCTTGCTCCTTTAATTGAAAAAAAAATTAGGGCTTGAATTACATTTTTCGAGTAGTTATAAGCTTGTAAAGACAGGGGTTCGAATAATTCACGCCTCCCATTTTGAAATGTCTATTAAAAAGTAAATAATTAATTTACTCACCAAAGTGTTATATATCACAAATTGAAGAGAAAAGGTCAATAAATAATATATTCAAATTTAAAACAAAAAAAATAGTGTTTTTTAGAAATTTACCTGTAAAGTCCGAAGTTTAAAACCTTTTTTTTTTTAAAAAAAACACGTTGTTTTTTTTTTTATGACACCTTGGTCCTTGCTCCTTTAATTGCAAAAAAAAAAAAAAAAAAAAAAAAAATAGGGCTTGAATTACATTTTTCGAGAAGTATAAGCTTGAAAAGGCGGGGTGGAATTATTCCCTATTTTTCACGAAATTTCTGACACACCTATTGATACACTGTTTAACAACTAAATACACCTTTTTTATTTAGTTCCTATTATTATAAGTCTATGAATGAACCCTCTTCGATATGATCATATATCTTAATTTCTCTACGTCATATCAACTATGTATTTTATTTAAAAAATAAAAAATAGCATTCAACACAAAAACATTACTGTTTATTTGATACTGACCTATACAATAGTGTCTGTTAAAGTAATATTTTTCGAGTTTTTAAATATATTAAATATTTTATTATTATGAACTCTTTCGGTATATTATAATTTTACTTCCGCAAGAGCAAGAGGTAGATCATAATAGAATATATATATATATATATATATATATATATATATATATATTCGTGTATATGAATGTATTCATAAATTTATATATATATATATATATATGTGTGTGTGTGTGTGTGTTATTTGATTTTGTTTTTTTGCGATACGTCTCGAATGAATTTAATTATTTACGAAAGTGCATTTTTACCTAAATGCGAGTTGGGAATAATTTTCCCTTTAACCAATATGGTGCCCCCACATGGGGAGCGGCATATATATTATTTTTAAAATATAATCATCCACTGACACGTGTTTCGTCGTCTATGACTCATGAGAGTGATGAATCTTCCATGGGGTCCCGATTTTCGAATCTCGCTAGATTCAGCCACTGATGAGTCGTAAATGGATAATTATATTTTAAAAATAATAATAATTATATATATATATATATATATATATATATACATACATATAGATATATGTGTGTGTATATATATACGCACACACGCAAAATGATAAGAAAATTAAAAAACGAAACGTGTATATATATATATATATATATATATATGACAAAGAAATATTATTTTTATATTAGAAACTATGGATAGTAGAGAAAGCTTAATATACTAGATAGAGTAATTAAAAACATAAAAAATCAATATTGAAAATAAAAATTGAATAAATGACAGTATTTATTAATCCATCTCAAATATTCAAACACGTCTCAATTACTTTAACATAATAAACAAATATTCTAACTAATCTAGTTTAAAAATATATTTGTTCGAAAGAAAAGATTGTAAATTATTTTTTTATGGACACACGTACACCGTTTTAATCAAACGCTATCTGGTAATCCGAACACCCTGGATAATGTAATTTGAGAATATGTATAGGATTTATATGGATTTATATTTCCAAAACTCGAGTAGGAGTGTAAAAAATATTTATGTTTTATGGACACTTGGCTCGAACGCATACCCCACGATATTATTGTGCCCACCGGGAATAATCTTCTATGGAGATAAGATTTATTGCCTGTGTTATGTGGGACCCTCATTCGCGATAAAATATTGATGGATCTATACAGATATTGGTTTTTGCAATCTTCAGTGAGCTTTTCGGGGAGCATGATTTTCGCCACATTAAAAACAGATATTATGCGAGTAAATTACAACTATTCCTTTTAATCCCACTCTACACCTCTCTCTCTCTCTCGCTGTCTCTCTCTCTCTCTCTTTCTCTCTCTCTCTATATATATGCGACACACACACACACACGAAAACACACAGACACATATATATATATATATATATATATATATATATATATATATATATATATATATAACTACTTCATTTACTCACATAAAGTTAATATAGGAAAGTATAAATTTATGCGTAAACTTTAAGTATTTACTTCAAAAGTGCTCAATACGTAGGTAGAGCTAGTTAGTAAGTTATAAAATATATGTGGCGATAAAGCTACACTGAATATTCCGCGTTTCATCCACCCTAGGACTCTTCAGGCTTATGCGCATAAGCCTGAAGAGTCCTAGAGTGGATGAAACGCGGAATATTCAGTGTAGCTTAATCGCCATATATATTTTATAACTTACTATATATACTATGATAATTAAATACCTACAGACACTAGTTTTTCATCCTTTTGGGAATCTTCAGTGCAGGGTGTCACGATTAACACCAGTCGATAGATTCGAAGCCGGCAACAAAAGCCATCTCTGGCTTGATTAGCAAAGACCTTATCCAATTGGCTATTATTAACCGCGTGAAATAACGTTGAAATTAAACATTTTACTTTTAAATTGTTTTTTACGTCAGTCAGAATGATCTAATCATTATATGATAATCTATGCATAAGAGCTAAATTGATCGATCATAATTTAGGAATTTAAATTTTATGATTGGAAAAAAGTTAAATTTTAAATATAGAAATTTTATTGTATGCAAAACAAAGAATACAGTATAGTAAAATATATTTCCTTAACCCATGAGTTTTCGATGTTTATACATCTCCTCAGAGGAAAAATATTAGCAAATATTATAAATGGTTTGCACCTAATTTGCTAAAAATAATAAACATATGAAATTAAAAGCTTTTAAATCATTTTAGCTACATAGAGTAAGGGAAATTGGATATTGACGTAGAAAAAAAGGATATTGAATTTCAAATTCAAAATGTCTGCTAAATCTTGTAATGGAAGTTCTTGGTAGTCGGGAGGTAATTTATGTGCCCTATCTTGTATATTGAGCAATTTTATTTAGCTGGGATTGTCCTTTATAAAATATTACATACAATAATATTTTGTAAGACCGATAATCACTGGATTTGCATAGCAGTGGACTTATTGCATTTCATTAATCTAATATATATATATATATATATATATATATATATATATATATATATATATATATATATATATATATATATATATATATATATATATATACTGTGGAAGCAAAATCAAGACTTCAAAAAAGGTGTTGATGGTAACAAAAAGTGTATTTCATTTTACGTTACAATTGTTTCCATGTCCAGTCGAACAATTTCAAACGTTATATCGTTGGAAAATTGTCCAAAACCAGCATTTCTTCAGACTTAATGAATAAACACACTTTTGACAATAGAGCATTTTTGAAGAGAAAGAAAAAAATCTCTTAACGGGAAAAGCATGTGAGAAACATTTACCTTTGCTGTAGTTACAGAAAAGTCCTTAAGTCCACTCTTTTTGGCTTAAAACTCATTGGTGTATGAAAACTTACTGAATTACACGAACTCAGTATATCACATATAAGTGAGCTTTTCGGGGAGCATGATATATATACAGGAATAAACCATAGGGGAGCATGATATATATACAGGAATAAACCATATATTCATATATAATGGAACAAACCAAGCTAAGTGTTCATCAACGTTTCGTTTTTATTTCGAGAATTCCTCTGGATGAATGAAATTAAGAAAACAAAACACGAGTATAAATATTTGAAAAATATATGTTTGAAGTAATGAAATGTATTACCTTGTTCCATTTCAGAAACGGAAAAGGTCGTTGAAAATTAAAAAAGAAGGGGTATAGCGTTGTATAGAGAGAGTTAGGTAATATATATATATATATATATATATATATATATATATATAATTCTCTATATCTCTCTTGAAAAAATTAAAACATTAGCTAACATTCATGCCGAAAACAAGGAAAAAAAAACTTCCTACAACACACCCGTTCTCCTCCTTCTCTTTTCTGTTCTTTCTCACTCTTTCAGACATTCTATCATTCTATTTATCAGTCTCTCATTCTATCTCTCCATATCCCTCTCTCTCTTTCTCTCTATCTCTTCCCCTCTGTCGATCTCTTTAGCCACCAACAGTCAGTAAATTTGACCTAAATAACAAAAATACAAGCCAATCATATTTTATCTTAATAAAATTCCACACACCCTCATTTGTTGTTCGGATTTAGTATTTGTTAAACCTCAGCGACTCTACAAAGAATCCCATGATATATAGTTTGTCAGTTTAAGTTTCGCAGTTTTACATTCTTGCGGACACACAAACACACAAAATATCTTTTTATTATATAATTGTTATAGGGAATTATCCATTCACTAATAATGGGCTCTTCTAACCATAATAAAACCTTTGAGAGTTAATGCTCTCGTTGGGAATTGTCGCGACTTACCACGAAACACAATTTGTAACAGTCAGAAAATATCGACAACCTTTTTTTACATAGGCATCACAACTTATCAATGCCCAGGGGCCACTCGAGGATAAGGGTTAAAAAGTGTACAGTAGTCAATTTGACAATGTAGTAATTGTCAGGAATGGAAATTCAGTAAATATGTTAACTGAAATGTGGAACGCCTTATCAAGAACTTGTTTACATTGGACATGAAGATAACCATATTGTAGTCAGCTGGAAAGCAGGAAAACGGAAGACAATTCCACAGGCGTGCACTTATAAGAAAGAAGCTTTGTTCATGGAATCTACGTTAAGGTTTAGGCACAAATAAAGAGTGGGAAGAATCATTGATGGTATTTTCAGATGGACGAGTGTTTCTTGTGAAAGTTTGGCAAGCAGGTACCATAGATTGGAGGAGTTGGGCCAAAGATGGAACCCTGAGGGACTTCAGCATTATTGCTGTACAGCACTTGCCATG
The DNA here is from genome assembly GCF_053919585.1 of Euprymna scolopes. NCBI lineage: Eukaryota > Metazoa > Mollusca > Cephalopoda > Sepiida > Sepiolidae > Euprymna > Euprymna scolopes. Next base: position 178,753,962 of record NC_136482.1, read on the forward strand.
AAAATAACGATAAGGAAAACTCGCTACATCTCTTCTGTGAGAAAGAGTTTGCAGGGAAGAAAAAAGGACATCTCATATGAAGCTACGAAGTCTATTTTGAACTCTATCAAGGCAGAATAAGTCCTTTCTAGCAGCTCCTGCCCAGATGTGGCAATAGTATTCCATCCTTGGACGTACCTGGCTCTTATATAGATAGAGAATTGCACCAGCAGTGAGATATCTACTGGATCGATAGAAGGATCCAACCATTTTTCCAGCGTCTTTTGCAACAGATTTGTCCGTGTTCCACTTCAGATCAGGAGTAAAGGTCAAGCCCAGAAGCTTGTCAAAACACGAGGCTTTCCCAAAACGAGAGCCATTCATTTCAGTTGATGCTAGATGGGGATGAGAGCGTTGAGGATGTAAAGAGAGAAGCTTGGGTTTAGATGCATTAAAAGTAACCAGCCACTATTTTCCCCATTGTACCACGTGCTCAAGATCAGAGGAGAGAGAATCGGAGAGAACTTGAGCGTTTAGATGTGCTACCATAGATGGTAGTGTCATCAGCATAAATGTCTACGAATGATGTAACGATGTGATTTGAAAGATCATTAATGTAGATCAGGAAGAGAGTTGGGCCAAGGATGGAACACTGAGGGACTCTAGCGTTAATGCTGGGAGCTTCTGATTTCTGCCCATCAACTACTACTCTTATGACCCTATCAGAGAGAAATGACTTGATAATTGAGAAGATATTTCCAGCTATACCATAGCTGGAGATCTTGTGGAGTAGACCTTTATGCCATACCCTATCAAAGGCCTTTGATATGTCAAGAGCAATTACCCTAGAAAAGTTGCCTCCGTCGAGAGATTGACTAATCCTATAAGATTAAACTATAAGCACATCTGCTGTAGATCTAGCAGAATGGAAACCATATTGCATGTCACTAAGAAGGTTATTTTTGCTGAGATGGTTGACTACTTCTCTATTTAACACAGATTCCAGCAACTTACTCATGACTCACGGGAGACTTATTGGCCTGTACTGAGAGAAGGATGAGCGATCACATGAATTCTTAAATACGGGGTAAACTGATGAGAGTTTCCAGGACGACGGGAAGCAATTCTCTTTAAGACAACGTTTAAACAGTTTTGTAAGTATGGACGCTAGTTCTGGTTGAAGTTTTTTGATTACTATAATTTGAATACCGTCAGGGCCGGTGGCTTTACTTGAATCAAGGCTTTTGATTAGCTTGGCAACATCACGTACAGATATTTGTATATCACATAGCATGTTTTCTGATACTGGAGGAAATATTGGAGGTTGGCGGCCTTGGTCGCAAAGGTAGAATTAGCTGCAAAGTTCTTGGCAAAGAGTTTGGCTTTGTCTGATGCTGACGAGATGACATCAGGTCCATTTACGAGAGTTGGGATAGAACACACGATTCTGTTCAGGATTCTGTTTGCTATTTGGCAAAACTGGTGTGAACCAAGCCACTGCTCAGCTACTTAGGACTTGACGGACTGAGCATACAACTCTCTCGCGTTCCTTACTTTTTTACAATGGTTCCTGGCAGTTCTGAAAACAGCTTTAGTTTCATTATATCTATTACGTTTGAAGCAATGGAGAAAGTGATTTTTGTGCGCAATGGTAGAAGCACATTCTGGAGAGAACCACTGCTGGTTCTTAGATTTTCGCTGGAAAATTTTGAGGGTATGAAACGGTCAATACCTACAATTAACCATTCTCTCAGGTCTGATACTATAGAGTGAGTGAGTGAGTGAGTGAGTGAGTGAGTTTATTTAACGGCATTTCAAACTCTAAGAGTCATTTAATGCCAAAAAAGTTTTGTTGATATAATAGGTTTTCAGTTTCTTGTAGAATTTTTTTAAGTCTCTGAAAAAGTTTATCTTTTGAAGCAATATGCTTTAGGTTTTCCGAAAAATTGTTTTAGTTGTAAGAGGTTTGTTTATCTAAACTGAATTTTACTTGTTTACTTTATAGGAGTTTGAATACATTTGTTTCTTTTAAATAGTTTATGATTTGTTGGGGTTCCACTTCTTGGACCACTCTTCTAATATTTGTTGTTTTAAAATATTTCTTTTGAGTGTGTTTGTGTTTTCTACATTCTGTCAGTAGATGTTTAATTGTTAGTTGTTGGTTGCAGAGTGATACTATAGAGGACACATCCTTTTTAAACATGGAACGCGGAGATAGATCTGATATAAATGTACGGAAGCTATCCCATTCAGCCATAAAGTATCGATATAGTGTACGATGAAGAGGTGCGTCTGAAGACTTTTTATATTTTATTTTTATCTTACTTGATACAACAGAGTGGTCGGAAGATCTAAGAGGAGACAGAACAGAAACTGAACATAGTTCAGGGCAAGTTATGAGAAAAAGGTCTAGGAGACTTGCATACTGGCCGTCAGAGTCGGGCACACGGGTGGGTTCGTGAACAATCTACGTGAGGTTATAAGCAATGGAGAAATCATGACAGAACCTCCCCTCATCATCGGTCTTATTTGAGTGGGTTAACCATTTCACATTGTAAACATTGAAGTCTCCACATACATGAATATTAGCTGAAGTATAAGCAGATAGGACGTGGTCAATTTTCTCAGATATGATTTTAAAGATAGTAACTTGAGGGCGATAGAAAGTAAATATAAACGCAGTAGTCTGAGCATGTACAACCCGAAAGTACATATAGGGTAAGTTAGGATTTTCTCTGGAGATATCCCTACCACATGGAAAGCCATGTTTAATATAGGCACATATTCCATGCCCGTGGTGATCTTGAGGGTCAGATTTGGAAGTTAAGTACTCATCTAGGGGAATAGTCTGTCAAATGCCAGTTTCGCTTAGGAATAAAAGGTCTGGTTTAGTCTCCTGTAATTGTGTTTCAACCTCTGGAAGGTTAGAACGTAGACCCCCTGATGTTGGAGAAGGAGATATGGTAGTGGGGGGTCTACGTTGAAAGTTGAAGATCCGGGTTTAATCGTGTATTTTTTCTGGAAACTTTTCATGATGGAGTTTTTGGATTTGCTGACTAGGTCGACAGACTTGCTTAGAGCAAGGAAGAGAGGGAAAGTAAGAGAGAAAAGAAACGAAGAATATATATATATTTTTTTGCACGTGATAAGGTAAAGCCGTAACAATTGCCCACTAATATGGTATAGAGAGGCCCCACCAGAAGCTACTGCGTGGTCCAGAATCCATTCACCAAATGGCAAGACAGTAGCCCCAGTACTTTGCACCTGCTGATAGGACAACCTCCTTAGTAGTTAATTCAAGGCTCGGGTCCCTGACTATTTTCTTATATAATATATTCCTTCTATCAAAAATTGCTGTTCGCGTTTTTCTTTATTGCCCTTTTCTGGGTTCATACCAATGATAGATAATCAGATAAACATCAACTAAAAACAAACTATTAAACATCAATTCCTAATCAAGACAGATGACATTCTTATTTATACATACAGCCCACAATAGATAAAGCTCCATAACAATAGGTAATAACTAGGGCTAGGACAACAGCATATTCTTTTGACTCTCGAGTGTATATCCGTTGATATCTTATATGCTTTTACATAGAGTGATGTGGTTATCGGTTGATTAATTTTGTCTAACTGTGTAGGATATATACTCGAGAGTCAAAACGATGGAAAGAATATGCTGCTGTCATAACCATAATAATAACTAATTTGACTTTATATTATTTAGTGGTTATCCTTATATTTTTTCAATTTAAGTTGTTCATTTTAAGGTATAACATTATATAGGAATATCAAAAACACGTTTGAGCAATCGATAGCCATGAAACTGCAGTAAAGTGTTCTAACGAGTCAAGTTTATTTGAGTTGGGAACACTGAACATATTTTGCTATAACGTGAAATGAAATAGAAATATTATGTGTCACATTTATTGTAACACGCATTATTGTAACACGCATTATATAATATTTCTCATAGTCGGTCTGTTTATCTGTCTTTCCGTTCCATTTTATCTTGTTATCTATTGGGACGATCTGACTAAAATTTTGTATGCCCCATTCTTATGATGAGGTGCAGCGAACTAAGTATTATGGTATTTGCTCGATGCACACAGATAGGAATTAGTCTTAATAATACCACATTTACTTTATAAGTTTTCTTGGAAACTACTGAATCAATCTGGCTTACATTTTGTATGGCCATTTCTTGTGATAAGATTCAACGAAATAATTATTCTGGTATCCGTTCGATGAACAGTTTAGGTTAAGCCACCACAATATTACATTCACTCCAGAAATTTTCTTGAAAATTATTGGGTCGATCGATTTTGTATAGATATTTGTTATAAGGTTCAACGAATGGAGTATTATGGTATCCGTTTGATGTAATGTTATGGGTACATAGGGATTAATACAGTAAGTGTTTAATGCAACAAAAAAATAACACAAATGTAACTATATTCAACCATCAATCTGCCATAAAGCATCTCGTTCTAAGTCAACGGAATATAAAGTCTTCGTTTTTGTTTTTTTTGTTTTTTTACTCACGTTCACTGCTAACAAGGCACATCGCCACTTGGATGTAAGGGGATACTATTTGGGACCACGCCTAGAGAAGATTAACAAGATATTTGTTTATGTTATATTTAAACTTCTGCATATCAGTACAGTCAGGGAAACAGGTAGCAGGAAGGGAATTCCAAAGTCTAGCAGATCTAGCCAAGAAACTATCTAATTAAAAACCTTTCCGGCATTTAGGGACCTCATCGATGAAGGGATGAGATTTTGTTGTTAAGCGGGTGTGTCGGGGATATGTACGTCGAGGGGGGCATAAGTGCAACGAGTTTATCACAGCCCATTCCATTAAAATATTGGCATAGAGATTCAACATTGCGGTGATGGGACAGGGGTTGGAGCTTAGTTGACAAAGATTGAAGACTCTTTTGGGGCCCTATCTAAGGAGGGAGAACCTAGTGGTAGATACACCGGCTCAGATGTGGCAACAATACTCCATGCATGGGCGAATGGTGGCCTTGTAGAGGTACAGGATACTCTCAGGTGTGAATAGTCTTGTAGCTCGATGGAGGGAACCCACCTTCTTTGCAGCAGCCTTTGCAATGTCCTCAATATATTTGTTCCAGTTCATAATGTTTACATCCTGTTAACGGTTTAGTAGATTTTATTGTTATAAACTTCATTTCAAACGTTGAATGAAACTGTATTGTTCATTTTTTGTTTTCGTTCTTAAACTGCTTATATGTTTCTACGTATTTACTTCGAAGAAACAAATTCGTATCCTCTTTCTCCTTTCTCTCATTCATCAGACGCTTCTCCGCATTGCGCAAGATCATCTTCATTTCCAATACAAACAGTAATGGAAGAATTATACAACCCGCTATAATATCGATATCCAATTTTTGCCATTCTGAAGAATATTCCGTTTTCGAATATCTCATCTAGCAAAATATTAAAACACGCCGGCATGAGACTTCTTATGTGTTTTATATTCATAAAAGGCTCGTTGTTCTTCCTATATGGCATGAATTCCCTAATGTATTTTATAGGTATTAGCTCTTTTATAGGATGTCTCGTAAGCGTGGGCCACATGGTAAACGAAAATGTGTCAATATGTGTGTATTTGTGTGTGTGTGTATCTGTGTGTATGTGTCTATGTGTGTGTGTGTGTGTATCTTTGTGGGTTTGTGTGTGTAAGAGAGAGAGAGAGAGAGAGAGAGAATAATATGTTTTTATTTGTGAAAAAATAGACAATCGTACTCTTAACAAGTCATGTCGATATTTCGCTGCTCAATTTCTGCAAACACTTTTGGAATGCATGATAGTTCTGAATCAGCTTTGATGTGGCATCAATTGGAATTGGTTTGGTTGTTTTGTTTTACGGCATATCAATTCTTTTTAAGGTTATTTGATGCCGAAGAAAGTAAGCTTGGAAAAATGTTTTTATGTTTCAAGTTTTTCATATGTCAAATATTTATATCGTTTGTTTTTGTTGTTTTGTAGAGGAACATTTTTGTTTGACATTGCAAAAGATTGAGTTTAGTGCAGGTAATGACAAAACAGTAACATCAACAGATGAAAGATTTTAAATCAGAAGGACAATATCTTCAGACAGCATTAGCTTGTGACACAAGATAAAATTCCAAGAAAAAAGTTGGGAAAATTATCTTAGTCCCCAACCTTGGCTGAGATTTGGTAAGGAATGAGCTCTCTACGTGAGTTTATAAGTTTCTGCAGACACGGAAACCATTTAAATTTAACATTATTTCCACCAAATCGAAAATATTGTTTTAAATCAATATACAATAATTAGCAGACCGCCAGACGTTATTCGTTCATAAAAGGTCTATCCAATATGATATAGGTTCATAAGAGAGTCGTCGATGAATAGAAAATAGAAGCTCACAGTATTAATACTGGCATCCCTCAGAGTTCCATCTTGAGCCTAACTCTCTTCTTGATCTTTATCAATGATCTCCAAAATCACATTTTTAGATCATTCATAGACATTTATGCAGACGGCACCACAATCTATGGCAACACTTCAAACACCGATTGTTAAGTTTTGAGACATTATGTTGAACAAAGATGGCGGCGTTGTTCAGATTAGTAATTGGCAGTAACCAAGATGGCGGCTAAGAATCAAATGCAGTCCGTGGCGTAGTTAACGATGAACTGATTGAATCCAAAATTCGACAATTTTTATAATAACTTTGGAAGGTTTTCATTGGTTGTTTAGCACAGCCGGTGGTTATAAAAAGTATTGGCGAATCCATTCGTCACATCCCCCCCATTACTCGTGATGGGGAAGGTCTCCTTGCAACTTTGGCTGCAGGGAGACAGGGTAAAAGTACTCGTCAAGGATCCGTTCTTGACACTCAGCCCGACAGGTGAGGGGCCGAGATTCGTCCTGCACATGTCGGACTGAGGTACACCGCTTGCGTACTACCTTGGAGGTCCAGTCTCCCAGGCTTTCCGGGGGGGGGGCAAGTTAATTGCTTGTCGCCTGAGGCGCCCCTACGGGGAATGCCGACAGGGGTGCCCACGCAATTTTTGATTAGGCAAGAGTACCTCTCCTTTAGGGGAGCTTGCCTATTTCCACCTTCCGCCCTTGTGCCAGATTTTGGTGTTGTGGACACTAAATAAATAACTACCCCCATTAGGAGTGAAAAACATTTTACACCGACAATGGCCAATATCTTTCTGATTCTCTCTCTTCTGATCTTGACCACGTTGTGCAATGGAGAAAAAGGTGTCTGATTAATTTTAATGCATCGAAAACCAAGCTTCACTCTTTTCATCATAATCGTTCTGACCTCTATCAGGACCAAATTGAAATTGAATGGTTCTCATCTTAAGGAAGTACCATTTCTTGACAAGCTTCTGGGACTGACCTTCACTTCTAATCTGAAATGGAACACACACATCAAATTTGTGGCCAAGGTCGCAGGAAAAATGGTTGGATCATTCTACCGCTCCAGTAGGTATCTCACTGACGATGCAATCCTCTATCTGTATAAGAACCAAGTACGTTCTAAAATGAAGTACTTTTACCACATTTAGGTAGCAGCTGCTCGCCGCGACCTATTTTGCCTTGATAGAGTTTGATGCTCTTTTCTCTTTCTTGCAACCTCTTTAACACAGACGTTGCGAGCTTGTTTCTGCTCTATTGTTATTGCCATGGAAAGTGCTTGTCTGAGTGCCAAATCTTCACGAAAAACACTCGTCTAATTGAAACCACTATCAATAATTTCTCTCACTCTTTATCTGTGCCTAAATTTAAATTCCATGAACAAAGCTTCTTTCTTAGAACTGCCCGCCTGTGGCACTCTGTTCTATTTACCTGCTTTCCAGCTGATTAAAATATGGTCGTCTTCAAGTCTAACGTAAACAAGTTCTTGTTGCGCTGTCCTCTTAATTAATACAATTTACAAAATTTCTTCCAATTACGATTACTACGCTATTGTCCCAATAAATCCCACAAAAAAGATGTTATTCACATGGCAAGTGCTCGTCTGATCTTCAATCTTTGATACCTCCTTGCAAAACTTTAAAAAAAAACACTCAACTAGCTACAACCACTATCAACAATTTACTCACTCTATCTGTGCCTAAATCTAGATGAAGATTTCATGAACAAAGTTTCTTCCCCAGAACTAGTCGCTTGTGGAACACTGTTCCACTGACCTACTTCCCGGCTGATTACAATATGGTAATCCTCAAGTCCAATGTAAACAAGTTCTTGTTGAGCAATCCTTTTAAAAAAATCCAGATTCTACTCAATCTGCACAATTATCGATAACAACATTGCCATATTACATTCATTAACTCTTATACTCGAGTGGACTTTGGGACTTGATGAATGGTGCCACCCATTGTAAAAAAAAGTAAAAATTAAATAAAAAATAATATGGTAAATAATACCTTATGCTATAACAGAACATCGACCACTCTAATTTGTTTTTTTTTAGGCCGTCACATCACAACTGCCCAAGCACCTCCCCCTCCCCCATGTAAACGCGGAATTTCTGTGAAATATTAAAAGGTATTCTACTCGATTAATATCGGCGCGTTACTTACGGAAATACGCTTAATTAAGCTACAGGAGCACCTGTTAAACTGTACAAGTTCTATAATTGATTACGCCCACCCCAAAAAGAAAACGAAAAACATAAAATATGTTTTTTGTAAACCGCTCGTGAAAACTTACTGACAGCATTATTAAATGAGGTGATAAAAAAATTATTTTATGAAGAATATTTCTTGTCATTTAAAATGCCCACCATGTATTCATGCGCCTTGTGAAACGTTAAGTGACTACGATCGTACGCGCTCGAACGTACATTTCAGTAAGAAACCGATTGCGCGTAGCGTAATTGAAGGTGGTGAAATGAGGAAAAGTAGTCCCAGGTTTCAGGGGTTCATACCATGCAAACGGTAAATTTGCGACCGGTTTGATTATCAGATTCGTTGTCAGCAACTTCGAATAGAAAACCAAATTAGAGTGGTATGTTTATGTACTATTAACAAATGTGACGTTACATTTAGACTCCATTGAAAGGAATCAGAAAAGAAAGACGAAAGAAATTTGACTCGGTTTTTCAGTTTTAACAAAGGTCATTTATGCTTGCTTCATATAGCGAGATTTTTCGAATGCTTTTTTGTCGCTTCTCCGGACGGTGACTTTTCATCTCTGCCGTGACGTCACCCACGTGTCTCGAGCACGTGCTTTTCCGAATACCGCTTCTCCACGTGTGCTCTTTTATTGGATAAAAGGCGTTTATTCGTGGTATTTCACATAGCGTACCGCCTCTGATTTTAAACAGTTCATTCCTGACATCGACATGTCTTTGTAAAACGCTCTCGTCACCCACATTTCGCTCGCTGTTATTTTTCGACCACGTTTCTATCAGCCGCTTTTCCGTCCTTTTCCGGCCACGTGTGTCTTTTTTATCCTTGCTTTTTCTTTCCCTTTTCCGTGACGTCATATCGCAATCTGGCTCGGTCATTTGCACATGTATTATGCGGTTGCTGTTGCTGTTGCTGCTACTATCGTCAGCGGTTCTGTTACACAAACCTCTACAGAGAATCTGTGTTGCTATCACAAAAATAGTTGAACAATGTCACCCACGAGATGGCAGCCAACTCGGAATCAGTTCTTCCGTTTCAAACAAAATAGCGACGTCTCAACTTTATTTCTATGCACTATTTCAAACTATGATAAAATCAGTAAAAGTCGCCCAACAAAGGCAGATTCGTTTTGTCAAAGACTGATAAGAAAAAAAAACGTGCTAATTAATGTATACAACAGTAATTGTAAGTGGGATGAGAAATGTATAACCCTAATTGGTCGAATAACATCACGTGATGTTAAAGAGAGAAAGGTTGGGTACTTTTCAGTTAGTCAATTAAGTTCAGATAGTGAAAGTAATCCATGTACCGATCAGAGGTCAATTCAATCCCAATGTTTATTTCAGTTAATAAATCAGAGGAAAATATTTGGCGATCTCAACATGGTTCACACATGGGGATTATATAATGAATCAACTAAGAGGATCAAGGGAGGAATTCAATATTTTGTATTCGTGCTAAAGTGGACTAAACTTAAATTCTATTCAAACTGGACTAAACTTAAATTCTAATCAAACTTCCACGCTTGGAAATCATTGCGATGTTCAATGCAGACGTCGAAATTTTGAGAATTTGAAATACAAAAGCATGTTTATTACTGTCTATATTGTTTTTGATTTTGATCAACATTGTTGAACTTGAGCTTACTTATAATGATTTGGAATCAAAGATCAAAGGCCGATTTTTTTCTGGTTATACTCTTATTCAAGGCATATAAGAGGCTATAGTTTCGGACTATATCTACAAGGATAAAATGTAGGGAGTTAACAGAGCAAGGTCTGTTTACATTACTCCTTTCTGCATGTAAGTACATTCAGTCAGAGAAGAAGGAAACAGGGTGATATTCTAAAGTCTAGTAGTTTGAAAGAAGAGACTATTAGAGTAAAAGGAAGCCCGGCATCGAGGGACCTCAACAGTAAAGAGTTGAATTTTGCTGCTAATCGAGTTGAGGATATTTGCGTCGAGGGAGCACAAGTGCTACAAGTTCGTCAGAGCACATTCTATTAAGACACTTATTAAACAGGTACAGGGATGCAACATCGCGGCTATCGGACAAGGGTTGGAGTTTGATTAATACTAATAGATTAGAGACTCTTTTTTTGGACCCTGTCTAAAAGAGACTAGTGGTAGATGCACCAGCTCAGATATGGCAACAATACCCAAGCATGGGCGAATAGTGGCTTTGTAGAGATACAGGATACTGTCAGGTGTAAATTTTTAGTGCAGTTGAGGGAGCCTACCCTGTCAGGTGTTGGTAAATTTTTAGTACAGTTGAGGGAGCCTACCCTGTTTTATAGCAGTTTTCGGGACGACTTTAATGTATTTATTCCAATTCATGTTGCATGTGAATATTAATCTAAATAAGTTCCAGACTTTTTTCATATGTGCATTTTTATTGATAGTACACGCATAACATTCTAGTTCTCTTCAAAGTAATCTCCTCCGGCTGCAATGCACATGTTGTACCATTCCAACAACTTCTGTGTGTCTTCATGTGTGAGCGTATCAATGACCCTCGTCACAGCCTCTTTCATCTCCTCAATTATCTCATAACGACAACCCCTAAGGTTTTTCTCGAGCTTAGAGAATAACCCAAAATCCCAGGGAGTAAGGTCTGGACTATAGGGAAAATGAGGGACTGGATTCCCATTTTAGTCACGTGACACGGATGGAGTTATGGACTGGTGCATTTGCGCAAATCTTCCACATTTTCAGTTCCTCGTGAATAATTGTGTGTACAGTTCCCACACCGACATAAAATTGTGCACTTATTGTCTCTATAAAAAGACATACGATAGTCCTTATTAATGAAATTCTTTATTTGGCCAATCAACTATGGTGTTCTGATTCTCTTACTCCTCCTACATCTCTCATCATTTCTTGTAAACTCCCTGCCTTCCTTGAATCTCTTATGCCACTCAAAAACTAATGCTCGATTCAGGCAAGATGATTCAAAAATAGACTGAAGCATTCCATATGTTTTTATAGCAACCAACCGTGATAAACAGGCTTTAGTAGGATGCATTCCAATTCCTATTGTAGCTGTTTATTTGAACCTGAAATTATATTAAAAAATGGTCAATCATCCCATTAGAAAGGGAAACAGTTTCGGTATCGAGAAGTAATTCAGACTAATTCTCGACATTGCGCACACGTACAGTTTTTTTTGCGGGGTGGAGGATAAATTAGGTAAATTAACTTTAGAATGACTACTTTTAAAGGGTTTCGACTATTTTGAGTAAGAAAATCTCATTCAAAATTTGCGGAGACAAGTACCTATAGAGATATAAAGACCTGTATTACGCACTGTAATTCACCAGCTGCCAGGTTGCGCGATAAACAAATCTACATCTCTCCTATCAACACTGCCACCCCACAATTTGTTTTAGCATATGCGGGTGGGTATACTGACAACGACTATCACAGTTAAATTTGGGGGAATTTCTTTTAAACATCCCCCAATAAAAAGGGAGTTGTCTACTCCGAAAGTCGTTCTTTACATGGGGATGCTGGGGGTGTCTATTCTGAACACCGTTCTTTAGATGGGAAGTTGGTGGGGTGTATACCGAAAACCTTTCTTAACCTAGGGGATTTTGGGATGTCTATACCAAACGCCGTTCTTAAGATGACAAGGCTCAAAGAAGTGAAGTGAAAAAAGTTATAACTGTTTTGTTTTACACGATAATAAAAGACGACATAAAACCGGAATTTACTTTAATACTATTGGTGGAAGAATTTTTTTAAAAAAGAGTAAGACTGGAGAACAAATGGAAACAGCTAGGACTGTTACCATTGCTTTCGATCACTCTAAGCAGCCCCTATACAGTAAGAATCCCTAATCTTATAAACTTCTGTTTTTACTTTCCATTATAATAGACCATTTTCCGTAATTTTATTAATTCATACTGATTTATTCATTCCCTTAAACGAGTCAACTACACTTAATCTGGCCTCCTTGACATACTAAAACCCTGAACAGTATTTTACTGAGTAAAGCTGGTCTTCTTGCTGCTTTGGTTGCTTGGAGATTTGAGTAGAGATACCGGTCAAGTATTCATTCTCAACAATAAGCCCGGCAGATTTGAAACCATTCGTAGTCGTCTACCTGTTGGATTGAGATATTCCACCTGGGCAGTACCTAGCAGGTTCACATTTCTAAACCTTGCCACCCGGCTTTCAGGTTGAATAAGTTCATTGCTTGCTGCCTAAGGTTCCCTGATTAGTGAATACAGATGGGGCTTTCAAGGCCATTTTTGCGAGGATCAGAATGCTCTTGCTTTAGAGGTACTGACTTGAATCTCCCCACCTTCCAACCTTGTGTCATATCTTGTTATGGGAACGAATTAAATAACGACTAAAACCCAAGTGGAGTTGTGAGCTTTACCTTAATTTCTCCAGATGGATAGTGAGTTTTGAGGTAGTGCATATTTTCCTCGGTGTATGGAATGAAGTGTTTGTGCATCAGCAGTGTTATTCGCGAACAAAGCAATATCGTCTGTGTAACCTGCATCAGCTATATGTGCTGATTGATGACGTCTGTTTCTGGATTCATTTAGGGTGAAGCCTAGCATGTTGTGTATATCAACAGAGCTGCCAAGTACAAAGTCAAGACAGACAATGAAAAGAAAAGGAGCAAGAGTATCCTCTTGTAGAACCCCGGTGCGGATCTCGAAAAATTCAGTGTCCCCATCTGTGCTCGTGTGCTCATCATCATGATAGCATTAATGACTTCATTTGGAATGCCATATGCTTTTAATATGCTGGCCATTTTCCCTCTATGTACGGATTCGAACGCTTTGAAAAGTCCACAAATGACATTGGTCTCCATATTAAAGCGGACAAGACAAAGTTTATGACTTTCAATGTTGAAGGAGAGATCAGGGCTCTGGTTGGAACAACACCGAAAGAAGTCGCTGAGTTTATGTATCTGGGCAGAAACATAGTTTCTACAGAGAGAGATATCGAAATTCGCATCTCAAAAGCATCGGCCACATTAGACGGGCTATGTTCAGTATGCACTTCAAGGCTAAATTACAAACTGAAAAGACAGTTCTTCAGAGCAGTGATAGAGTCTGTCCTTGTATACGGTGCTACAACCTGGACACTTACCAAAAAGATTGGAAAGAAAACTAGACGGCACATACATCCGTATGCTACGAACAGTATTAAATATATCCTGGCAAAATCATCCAACGAAGCAGCAAATTTATGGTAACCTACCTGCCATATCTAATACCATCAGGGAGAGACGCCTACGATTTGCCGGTCACTGGGTTAGGACAAGTATGAATTGGTGAGTGATGTATTGCTATCGACTCCACGACACGGACGCGCAAGCAGAGGATGACCTAGATCCACGTACATCCACAAATAGCACACGGGGTCAACTGTGAACCTGAAGATCTGAGACAGCTGATGGAAGACAGGAAACTCTGGAGAGGAAGAGTCACATTGGTCCGATCAAGGAGTCCGCCTGATGATGATGATGATGATGATGATGATGATGATGATGATGATGATGGGCAATGAAGTCAACCTAATTTTCATAGAGGAGTTCCTGCACAAGAGTTCGGAGTTTAGAGTTTGCATCAAATCAAGTAAAGTTGAACATCCTACCGGTAGTTTAAAACATAAGAGAACTAACGTTACATTCATACAAAAAATATATAGAAAACATTCATACAAGAAAGCCAATCTGTTTAATTTTATTACCAACAGCTATTGCTTTAAATTTTATTACCAATAGCTATTTCTTTAAATTTTATTACCAATAGCTATTTCTTTAAATTTTATTACCAATAGCTATTGCTTTAAATTTTATTACCAACAGCTATTTCTTTAAATTTTATTACCAATAGCTATTGCTTTAAATTTTATTACCAATAGCTATTTCTTTAAATTTTATTACCAATAGCCATTTCTTTAATTTTATTACCAATAGATATTGCTTTAAATTTTATTACCAATAGCTATTGCTTTAAATTTTATTACCAATAGCTATTGCTTTAAATTTTATTACCAATAGCTATTTCTTTAAATTTTATTACCAATAGCTATTTCTTTAAATTTTATTACCAATAGCTATTTCTTTAAATTTTATTACCAATAGCCATTGCTTTAAATTTTATTACCAATAGCTTTTGCTTTAAATTTTATTAACAATAGCTATTTCTTTAAATTTATTACCAATAGCTATTTCTTTAAAATTATTACCAATCGCTATTTCTTTATATTTATAACCAATAGCTATTGCTTTAAATTTTATTACCAATAGCTATTTCATTAAATTTTATTACCAATAGCTATTGCTTTAAATTTATTACACATAGCTATTTCTTTAAATTTATTACCAATAGCCATTGCTTAAAATTTATTACCAATAGCTATTTCTTTAAATGTTATTACCAATAGCTATTGCTTTAAATTTTATTAACAATAGCTATTTCTTTAAATTTTATTACCAATAGCTATTTCTTTAAATTTTATTACCAATCGCTATTTCTTTATATTTATTACCAATAGCTATTGCTTTAAATTTTATTACCAATAGCTATTTCTTTAAATTTTATTACCAATAGCTATTGCTTTAAATTTATTACCAATAGCTATTGCTTTAAATTTTATTAGTAATAGCTATTTCTTTAAATTTATTACCAATAGCTATTTCTTTAAATGTTATTACCAATAGCTATTGCTTTAAATTTTATTACAAATAGCTATTTCTTTAAATTTATTACCAATAGCCATTGCTTTAAATTTTATTACCAATGGCTATTGCTTTAAATTTTATTACCAATGGCTATTGCTTTAAATTTTATTACCAATGGCTATTGCTTTAAATTTTATTACCAATGGCAATTGCTTTAAATTTTATTACCAATGGCTATTGCTTTAAATTTTATTACCAATATCTATTTCTTTGAATTTTATTACCAATAGCTATTTCTTTAAATTTTATTACAAATAGCTATTTCTTTAAATTTATTACCAATAGCTATTACTTTAAATGTTATTACCAATAGCTATTGCTTTTGATTTTATTACCAATAGCTATTTCCTTTACTTTGTTACCAATAGCTATTGTTTTAAATTTTATTACCAATAGCCATTTCTTTAAATTTTATTACCAATAGCTATTGCTTTACATTTTATTACCGATAGCTATTTCTTTAATTTTATTACCAATAGCTATTTCTTTAATTTTATTACCAATAGCTATTCCTTAAATTTATTACCAATAGCTATTGCTTTAAATTTTATTACCAATAGCTATTGCTTTAAATTTTATTACCAATAGCTATTTCTTTAAATTTTATTACCAATAGCTATTTCTTTAAATTTTATTACCAATAGCTATTTCTTTAAATTTTATTACCAATAGCTATTGCTTTAAATTTATTACCAATAGCTATTTCTTTAAATTTTATTACCAATAGCTATTTCTTTAAATTTTATTACTAATAGCTATTGCTTTAAATTTGGTTACCAATAGCTATTGCTTTAAATTTTATTACCAATAGCTATTGCTTTAAATATTATTACCAATAGCTATTTCTTTAAATTTTATTACCAATAGCTATTTCTTTAAATGTATTACCAATAGCCATTGCTTTAAATTTTATTACCAATAGCTATTGCTTTAAATTTTATTAGTAATAGCTATTTCTTTAAATTTATTACCAATAGCTATTTCTTTAAATTTATTACCAATAGCTATTTCTTTAAATTTTATTACCAATAGCTATTTCTTTAAATTTATTACCAATAGCTATTTCTTTAAATTTATTACCAATAGCTATTTCTTTAAATTTATTACCAATAGCTATTTCTTTAAATTTATTACCAATAGCTATTGCTTTAAATTTTATTAGTAATAGCTATTTCTTTAAATTTATTACCAATAGCTATTTCTTTAAATTTATTACCAATAGCTATTTCTTTAAATTTTATTACCAATAGCTATTTCTTTAAATTTTATTAACAATAGCTATTTCTTTATATTTTATTACCAATAGCTATTTCTTTTAATTTATTACCAATAGCTATTTCTTTAAATTTATTACCAATAGCTATTGTTTTAAATTTTATTACCAATAGCTATTTCTTTACAGATTCACTTTAGAAGTAGACGTGTGTCCTCATATCCTGATTAAGTTTAAGCATTTTGACAACACCTGTTTAATTGCTTTTAGAAAATTCAAAGAGTACCTGCATGTTATCGCCCCACACCATCACAAATCGCAAGTAAAAGCCAAAGTATTTCATTTCAGCCACGCCTCCAGTATCCGCAATAATTTAGGGACGACATCAGCCACCAACAACAACCGTAGTTTACTTTTTTGTCAGTGTGGAGCGGGCAACGTCGGTTAATGGGTCCTGTTAATTATAGATAAGGACCGTTCTATATAATTTAAGATAAAAGCATTCTATATAATTCAAAATAATGATATTTTATATTATTTAAGATAAAAAGTGTTTTATACTCATAAAGATAATGAGCGTTCTATATTATTTAACATAAAGAGTCTTCGATATTATTTAAGATAATAAGCATTCTATATTATTAAATTTTAAGTTAACGATTGTTTTATATTATTTACTTTAATGATTATTCTATATTATTTAAGTTAACAATTATTCTATATTATTTAAGTTAACGATTATTCTATATTATTTTAGCTAACGATTGTTCTATATTATTTAAGTTAACGATTATTCTATATTATTTAAGATAACGATTGTTCTATATTATTTTAGCTAACGATTGTTCTATATTATTTAAGTTAACGATTATTCTATATTATTTAAGTTAACGATTGTTCTATATTATTTAAGATAACGATTATTCTATATTATTTAAGTTAACGATTATTCTATATTATTTAAGATAACGATTATTCTATATTATTTAAGTTAACGATTGTTCTATATTATTTAAGCTAACGATTGTTCTATATTATTTAAGCTAACGATTGTTCTATATAATTTAAGCTAACGATTATTCTATATTATTTAAGTTAACGATTATTCTATATTATTTAAGTTAACGATTATTCTACATTATTTAAGCTAACGATTGTTCTATATTATTAAAGCTAACGATTATTCTATATTATTTAAGTTAACGATTATTCTATATTATTTAAGTTAACGATTATTCTATATTATTTAAGCTAACGATTGTTTTATATTATTTAAGTTAACGATTGTTTTATATTATTTAAGTTAACGATTATTCTATATAATTTAAGCTAACGATTATCCTATATTATTTAAGTTTACGACTATTCTATATTATTTAAGTTAACGATTATTCTATATTATTTAAGTTAACGATTGTTCTATATTATTTAAGTTAACGATTATTCTATATTATTTAAGCTAACGATTGTTCTATATTATTAAAGCTAACGATTATTCTATATTATTTAAGTAAACGATTATTCTATATTATTTAAACTGACGATTATTCTATAATATTTAAGTTAACGATTGTTTTTTTTTACATATGCATCACCACATTATCAAGGCCAAGAGGCCACTCAAGGATAAGGGTTAAAGAGTGTACAGTAGAAATTGGACAATATAGTAATCATTAGTAATGAAAATTGGGTAAATTTGATAACGTATATGGAACGAC
The DNA here is from genome assembly GCF_053919585.1 of Euprymna scolopes. NCBI lineage: Eukaryota > Metazoa > Mollusca > Cephalopoda > Sepiida > Sepiolidae > Euprymna > Euprymna scolopes. The sequence goes on from NC_136482.1 coordinate 178,772,227, forward strand.
TCATCAGGAACTTATTTACGTTAGACTTGTACACAACCATATTGTAGTCAGCCGGAAAGCAGGAAAACGGAAGACAATTCCACAGGCGTGCAGTTATAAGAAAGAAGCTTTGTTCATGGAATCTACGTTTAGGTTTAGGCACAGATAAAGAGTAGGGTGAATTATTGATAGTGTTTACAGCTAGACGAGTGTTTCTTGTGAAAGTTTGGCGAGGGGGGACCATAGATTGAAGCTCAGTCGAACACTTTACATGAAAATAACGATACATCAGAGACAAACTCGCAACATCTCTTCTATGAGATAGAGGTTGCAGGGAAGAGAAAAGGACATGTTCTACGAGGCTACGAAGTCTATTTTGAACTCTATCAAGGCAGGCCAAGTCCTTTCTAGCAGCTCATGCACAGATGTGGCAACAGTATTCTATCCTTGGACGTACCTGGCTCTTATATAGATAGTGAATTGCATCAGCAGTGAGATATCTACCAGATCGATAGAAAGATCCCACCATTTTTCCAGCGGCCTTGGCAACAGATTTGATGTACGTGTTCCATTTAAGATCAGGAGTAATGGTCAAGCCAAGAAGCTTGTCAAAACTTGAGGCCTCCTGAAGACGAGAGCCATTCATTTCAGTTGATGCCAGATGTGGATCAGAATGTTGATGATGTAAAGAGAGAAGCTTGGAATTTTAAACACTTGAACTTAGTTAGGAAAATGTCTATTTCGTATTAAAATAAAACTCTATTTTACGTTGTCATTATTTTCTTTAAAATATTTTAATCCAGTAAATGTGCAAGGGAAACTTTCTAAAGAAAACACACAACACACGCATTCAAAAAATTTAGAAGTTTGGTTGGAAATTAATATTTGTTTATCTAATCTAGGAATGAATAAAAAAAAAAGATATACACGTATACCTTCCTCTTATTCTTTACAAAAAAAGGATAAATTATTTAAAGTAAAAGAGAAAAGATATTTAAAATAAAGAATTTAGAGAAAACAAAATTATATAAAAGGAAACAGGAGTAGTAATTTAATTTAAAGAAAAATAACATTATTAAAGTTAGGTTAGACTATAATTATTTCCAATTCCAAAATCTCAAGCAATATTTACGTATTACAAGTAAGCTTTTCTATCAAAATTGCACTAAGAATTTTTTGCCTATGTTGTGAATAATTTACTTTAGAAAAGTATGATTTTTTTAATTGAATTTTGTCTCCGTTTCTGGGGTATTTCCAGCAAAAAAATAATCGTCAAAAATATTTATCGTCTTAAAAAACAGTAAAAACAAATCCGTAAGAAATAAAAAAGAAAAGTCTTATTTTCCTAGCCTGTCAATAAATATTTTGATTCAGCTTGTCGTAAAATACGTTTAAATATATTTAAAATCATTTGCATTTATTAATACTAAGACATGATGACAAACGTTTTTTTTTTTAAAATAATGTCTTGGTGCCATCAGCTAGAATTGTAACCAAAACGTTTAGCGTTCCAGCGGCGTTCTCTACCGTTGTTGTTATCGAGCGAAACATTACAAAATATTAACGCACTTGAAGAAATGAATTTTATGTGAGTATACACAGTAAAAAACATGTCGGCCAGTTCAAGTGAACATTTCGCATTTCAATTTGTCGATATATATCTGCACGTGTTATTCATCAACCCAAACAAAGGTTTTACTCGTTATAAACTATCCTTAATGTATAATTATTATTTCCTGTTAATTTCACTTATGTGACCAGTAGTTTAAAAGTTTGCCAGTTAAATATTTACACACACATACTTTTACTGTTTTATTAATATAGATAGATGAAGGGAGATAACAAAGGTTATATCGTATTTAAGACTAAGTTATATTTTTAAGATAACAAGTATTCTATATTATTTAAGATCACGAGCGTTCTATATTATTAAAGATTAGATTATCTGCAAACGGGGTAAAAAAAAAAGAGCTAAAAGTCCTTAAAAATTCAGATACTTCCAATTTTTGTCAAATGTTAATGCTAGCTATAGGACATAGATTAATAAATATAGCTTAAATTTCAATTGGAGTATTTTAAGGGATCATTACATTGTCTATTATAACATACGGCATAATCACGTTGATCACCGAAGTTAAGCAACGTTGAGCCTGGTCATTACTAAAATGGGTTACCAATTTGGGAAATCCAGGTGCTGTATGTAGGAGGACGTCAACACTTCCCTGCAAAAAGTTGCAAAAACCTAACGTCGTCATCTCCCCTAACGGGGATATACATACAACTGGGGAGCACTTGTGAATTTCATACTCCCATGAAATTTCCTCCTCCGGAGGAAGCCGATTAAACCCTGAATAGGGTTGGTGCTGACTGCACACACACATATTATGAGAACATACGCTAATTTGAACAATTAAATGTATCAGATTTTAAGTGAATTTCATCTTTAATCATTAGACAAAAATGAAGCTATATCCTCCTAATTGTAATTTATTCTTAAGATCCTTTGAGTTTAAGCTTTTAATTTTAGAGATTTTATAGAATAAAATTCGTGTAATGGATTTTGTCTAAAATTGTAATAAGGATCCAAGATATAAGGCTTAGACGCCGTGTATTTTAATTTTAATCTTCGTAAATGGACATAAAGTTGGCGAAAAAACTGTTCAAGAATTTAATTTCGCCTGTTCTGATGCTGGTATTGTTCTAGTTAATTTATCAAACGAATCACTTAAAAATAATATGGTTTTCCGGAATTAAACCTAGACTTAGAGTAAAAATAATTTCTTTTCATAATGTGTAAATTTTATCAAAAAACAAAAGAAAAAAACATAGCGATGAGGCGTCATAATACGAACTACTACAAAAATCTATTTATAAACTTGTCTATCTGTGAAACAATGTGCAGTTTGTAATATTTTTGTATTTGAAATAATAAATTCCCGCGTAAATGTCCTCCCAAATCTGATTTATTTATTTATCTATCTATTCACACACACACACACACACACACACACACACACACTATAATAAAGTCCTATTCCTGTCTGCTTTTTGTTTATTATTTAATTAATACGTACAAAATTGATTTTAATTCTGAAAACGTTTTCTGCACATTATATATATATATATATATATATATATATATATATATATATATATATATATATATATATATATATATATATACACACTAGCATTTCAGCCTGGTGTTGCCCGGGTGTTTTCAAGTGTACGTTGAGCAAAAAAAATAAGGCGGTCAATTTTTTTAACTTTGACCCCTGTTATGACCCCTTAACATTTATTGTTTTGGGCTCAAATTAATTTGTTAAGTTAGATCCATGTCCAAGGAACCTATATCTAAAACTTCAAGTGTTTAGACCCAAAATTGTTGGAGGAGTTTGGTAGAGTTCTCAAAAGTTAAATTGTTGAACTTCGACCGCTTAACAGCCAATTTTCTGACCGAAACCCGATCACAAAGATTTTCCTAAATCTCAGTACCCTGAATATCAAATTTTGAGCCTGTAGACTTACAATTGACAGAGTTATTGCGTAGGGAAATGTTCACACACACACACACGTTTACTTTTATATATACTAGCAGTTCCGCCCGGCTTTGCTCGAGCCCTATGTACTGTTTATAAGGTTATGTGCATATGTATATATTAAAAAGTGTGAATATGTAAAATAATGCCTTTTTGTATAATAGTCTTCCTTAACTATCACAGAGAAAAGACAGACAGACATTTTCACTTATATATATATATATATATATATATATATATATATATATATATATAGATAGATAGATAGATAGATTGAATGCAATATATAGTAATGGTTTAAAAAGTAAAAAAAAAAAGAAGACTCGTGCGTTACCACCGAGATTCGATTTATTTTGCCTCTGTCGTCAATGCCTGGGCTATGAAAACATGTTTACTGCAGGGCTAAAAATTAAAACATGAACCAATAGCTACTACGTTATGCATTCGTAATGCCGGCGTTCGACCTTCACCTGGAAAATTTCATTTTTTTTTTAAATTTTCACAATTTTGCACCGACTTCTCCCAAATATAAAGTTTCGCATGGATTTAAATACCTTATATATGAAGTTTCAGGTCTGTAGACTAAAAACTCTAGGAGGAGTTTGGTAGGCAAAATTTGTTAAACAAAAATATGTACGTATACATAAATATATATGGAAACAATTTTGTGTTTACTATAAACTTTTTACGCAAATATTATGCAAGTATAAATCATGTAGAATATCTGCATGTATATAATGACACGTAATAGTTTACTAAAGATGATCATCCCATAAGAATACCGAAGCAACTAATAGGGGATTAATTAAAATGAATGTTTAAAAGAATATGCAAATTAGCTAAAGGTTTTGCTAGTGAATGCAATTTCACAATCAATATATCAGAAAATTGTGTTTTCTCTTTAAATAAATAGAAAAGAAGGATTTTAATATGAATATCAATGCACACAAAAGAACAACGAAGTTATAGGACTAAAGAAGATATGCATTCAAAAAAAATCTACATTCAATAAGCAATTTTAATTGCATATTAAATTAAATCAAATTTATTTTAATAATTAGCTTAGAGGTTATAATTTGTTTGTTGTAATAAAATTATTTTATTGTTCTATTTAGGAACATTATTTAAAGTTGATTTTTAAATTCATTGTTAATTGAATTTATATTTAATTTAATTTAATTTTGATTATTAATAACTGGCAGCAGTTTCGTTTAAAACCGGAAGTAAGCTCATTTAATTAAGCGATGTGGGTTATTATCTCTTTAAGCTATGGTAGTTACTTCGCGTTTGATTTTCATAGACTGTTGTGTTGACCATTTTTACTTTTTAAAATATAAAAATATATAAAATATAATATAAATATAAAATATAAATATATATAAATATTAGTAAGAATATCAAAATAATCTTTTAATATATCATAATATAAAATATACTTTATAATATGAAATATATTATAAAATTAATAATAATATATAACTCTTACTATTAAAATACGTTACATTAGAAAAAAATCTTTTTAGGCGTTTCTGGGGAGACCTAAAAATAGAACAGAAAAGTGTTCTTTATTTCTAGGGCTTCAGAAGGTTCCAAAGTCGTAGTATTTCATTTTAGAAATTCCAGAAGGTTCCAATTCACATGACTATAAAAAGACGCTAACAGCGTTATAACTTCAATTATTAAATCAACTCGGAGAAGGAAGAATGAGTTGGAGTAATCGTTAAACAACTTATGACTCTGGCCAATTTCCTGGGATAAAATCCGGCCGTAAGGAATTTTCTAAAACAGGCAAATTGCAAACACCTCACAAAGAACTAGACTCTTCGTAAATATTGATCTTCTGATCGTATATTCTGACCAAAATAATATATTATTTTTCAAACTCGGTTATTACACCGCGTAAAAGCTAGTTTAACCAAAAAAGATTTACCTCCTTTGCATCGGTTTTCTTGTAAATATTTTTCTTGTTTATCTGTTTAATAAATTATTTTCTTTTTCTCTAAAACTCCTTCTTTTAGGGTTTTTTTTTCGATATATATATTGTGTCTACCTCTAGACATTTTATTGCGTGTAACATAGACCAAGGTAGATGTTTTATGCGCCCCTCAATCCACGTTATGACTTTTCGTACGAAATTAGGATATTCGGTGTATCTTTAATAGTATCTAACTAAACCCTTATGTAAGGAAAGATCTCTACCAAACTACTCTGTCAATTTTTGGTCTCCAGACTTTAAACTTGATATACGGTGGATTCAGATATGTAGAAAAAATTTGATTTGTTTTAGCCGGTAAAAATAGCTGTTAAGATATCTAAAATTAAAAACGTGTTATTTCTACGCATGTGCAAACATGCATTTTTATCTTTAAAAACGCAATTTTTATAAAGATTTTATATTCCTATAGATTTAGATCAGACGGTAATAAAAAAAAATAACTTGTCATTGTTTTGACTCTCGAGTATATATTCGACACAGTTAATCAATTGAGAACCACATCATTCTATCTAAAAAATATATATTAACTCGGGAGTCAAAATAATGAAAAGAATATTCTCTTGTCATAGCCCTAGTAATGAATAAGGCTGATGAACTACATGTTTTGCTTTTGATCCTAATTGACACCAAAGTCATTTTTTTAACTTTTGAAATCACTGGGTACAATATAATAATCAATTGGCTCTATACTAATAAATGCAAAATCTGCATAAATTTATGTATTTTACGATCAAGCCATGCCAGATGGTTATTAGTATATACTGGGTACAATATAATAATCTAAAGAGAATTGGCTCTATAATAATAAATACGGAATTTGCATGAATTAAAATATCATATTTAAACGTATTTTACGACCGGGCAACGCCGGACAGCATGTTAGTTCTTAACTAAAACTAACAAAATATCTGAATAATTCGACATAAAGATTAAAATTAAAATGGCACTGGCCCACAAAAGTTAAATAAAAGTCTCAGCAACAAAATAAAGTTTAGTTTGCTATGAAAGACAATGATTTAGCAATAATTAAAAAAAAGAATCTAAATTCCTCGATCTAATCAGATTTGCCGCCATTTTTCCATATAGCTGACTGCTGCAACTTCTCCTACGCCTGTGTCGCCATCAGAAGGCCACAGCCAAAAAGCAGCCTACTTTCGGAGAAGGGAAAAATAACAAAGATGAAAAAAAAAAAAGGCTTAATGCATCTGAAACTGTTATCGTTGAGGCTTCTTTATTTTTTGCAGCGAGACAAACAGCCCAAAAGGCAAAATGGAGACGACTCCTTTTTCCTTATCCTTTTAAAAGCATCGACTTATACTTCTACGAAATCGGAGTTCGAGGCGCACGCACACGCGCACGCGCACACAGGTGAACGCGCAGGCAAATCCTCGGAAATGCAAGTGATAATATGTATATTTTTTCGACTAGTTATTCCTTTTTTATATATAAATATCCTTTTATATCGATTTAGTGAATAGGAAATGTTTGATTAATATGTCCGGATTAGTTATCTCTGATGTGGAAGAACCGCCACCAGGTCTGGAAATAGAAGCGTCTATTGTCCTCGGTATTGGCGGTACATATATATATATATATATATATATATATATATATATATATATATATATATATATATATATGTCTCTGTGTGTGCGCGCGCTTGTGTGTGCGCGCGCTTGTGTGTGTGTGTGTGTGTGTGTGTGTGTGTGTGTGTGTGTGTGTGTGTGCATTTACAAAGGGTAATGGATTTTTCTCTTTCTGGTTATATACATACAAATAATAAATATTTATAAAATAAATATTTATTATTTGTATATATATATATATATATATATATATATATATATATATATATATATATATATATATGTCTGTGTGTGTGTTTGGATGTATGTGTGTGTGCGTTTGTGTGTGCGTTTGTGTGTATGTTTTACGGGGTATTATATCCGAGTTTCTAATAATAGCTGCCGTTACTTTAACATTGATAGATTTCATGCCCCCACTTTCTACTTTAGTAATAAGAATAGTTAAACAAACTGGCAATCAAAATTACTTAAACGATCAAATAAAGCAGTTATCCCCGATCCGGATGCTTTTAAATCACATCAAATTAATCAAACTAGTTTAATAGAGAAAATCGAAAGCTACCTTAATAATCCATAATAAAATGTATAAAGTATATAAATATAAATGACTCATAGGAGAATGTGTCTCCAAAAATAACACGTACATTGGTATGACTCGAACCAGCATCTCATCGACTAACATGTCACCTATCTTCCCCGAATAGCTCCATTTATCAGCACCTCACAACACACGACACCCCCAAAACCGAATTTAGGGACATACTAATAAAAAACACTGCCATTTTATCTGTCTCGCACTGTGATGTACGCCTCCCAATTATTGAAGCCTTCTTAATCCATATTAAAAAGAAACAAACATTAATCAAGCTTAATACGAAGCGGATGGAACGCTTAAATGCTTTTAAGTATTTCAAACGATTTTGAGAACGACTTATGGAGGTCGAAAATGTTCGCGAATACGGCAAATTTCTTTTTACACTCGAGCAGAATGTTCGGAAACTAGTTTGTCAAAAAGAAAAAAATATGGATTGTAAAAGAAACAAACAAGAGTTGTCTCTGCTCATCAATAAAACGTGCATAAAGAAGAAAATGCTGCCCAGATATATTACTTTCGTATATGAATAATATATTTCTTGTTGTTTGTTTGTTTGTTTGTTTTTTAGCGATATTAACAACTTCGAAACGCTGTAATTTTTACTTTTTCTGATATATTAGCAATTTTTAAGAGCTATAAGCTCTTTTTGTTATTCATATATATATATATATATATATATATATATATATATATATATATATATATATATATATATAGATAGATCACCCTTATTTCTTATGGAACGTATTTATCTATTTATTTATTTATTTATTTACGTACATAAAAGTATACCCATGGACACGCGTGTTTCTGGCTTTCAGCCTTCGTCAGCATAGGTTTGAGTCGAACTCATGACATACTGATGTCATGAGTTCGATCCTAACCTATGCTGACCAAGGCTAAAAGCCAAAAACATGCGTGTCCATGGGTATACTTTTATGCACGTAAATGAATAAATAAATAAATAATACAAATAGGATCATATAACACCATTAAAGTTTATATATCTCTACCTATATATAAAAATCACTTTGTCTGTATCGATAAGTATCGAAAATCGATAATCAGAAAAATCTGATTAAAGGAGGAACAGTCTGATTTTGACGAAAGTTAACATCAAAAAATGCATTTCAGATGTCTTTTTAACATACAACCAAAAGAGCTCAGCATATAAAATTAACAGTAGGTTCTTTTATAAAACAAGGGCGCATTTAAAATGAATGTTTCTGCTTTGAGTACAATTGAACCAGCATACTGAACTTTTTCCATTTTAAACTTTTATGCAAGCCATTATATAAAAATAATTTTATAAAAGCAACATTAGGTTCTCTACAGTGCAATGTAGACTATAATGTATTATGGACTAAGTCACTGTGGGGAGACATGTGAAGCCTCCTCCGGTGCACCGCGAGAGGCCACCGATTATACCATACAATCAATCGATTCGATTGAAAAATATGCGATTTTACCGATTCCAATGATAGCAATTCGCTAATATTGACAATAAGCATCCAACAATCAAGACCAAAGCGTTTAGCTTACGATTTACTTTTTCCTTTGAGGTTAACGACTGAGCAGACAGACCCGAAATTGTCGGAGGAGTTTGGTAGATTTCTCAAAGGTAAACTCGTTGAACTTTGACCCCTTAACAGCCAAATTTCTGGCCGAAAACCGATCACAAAGATTTCCCCAAATCTCAGTACCCTGTATATCAAATTTCGAGTCTGTAAACTTAAAATTTACAGAGTTATTGCGAAGGGAAATGTACACACACATACAGATACACAGACACACAGATATACAGACACGTTCACTTATATATATAAATATATATATATATATATATATATATATATATATTTCAAAAGCAACAGAAACGATACATTTAACAAGATTATTAATAGTGCTCAATATAATATATATATGTATATATGTATATATTGTAAATATCAACTGAATTAAAGGAATAAATTATAAGATGGTCAACAACCTGAACTTTGGAATATAGAATTTGATCATTCATTCATTATATTGCTCTGTAATTACATTGAATTTCTTAAATAAGGATTGGTATATATGAAGTAAAGTATATTTCCACAGAAAAAAAAAATATATATACATATATTCCGATATAGTCTTCCATTATCTCGATCCTTAACCTCCACTCTTCCCCATTCATTCCTATATCTAAACACCGACTTCAATCCGCACCCCTATTGGAACTTATTTACATACAAGTACATCATATTTTTCACAGCATTTGACGAAACCTCCTGATATTAACTCCATGTGGCGAGGAAGACCTGATATTTACCTTGCAAACTTGAAGAGGTCTCTAGTTACTGGTTACTAGCTCACCAAAACATGCTCATATCTGTGTAGCTTATGTAAAAAAACAAATCTGTATATCTGTATTGCTTATGTAAAAAAATAAAGATTATATATATATATATATATATGCATATATACGTATATATATGCATATATATATGTATATGTATGCATATATATATATGTACATATATGTATGTATATATATATATATACACATATACATATATATATATATATATATATATATATATATATATATATATATATACTAGGTATATGTGTCTCTTCAATCCATTTAAAGCAAAAACCTTTTAAGTAAAACTTTAATAAAACAGCCGCGGCGACTGTTGTTACTGATGATGTAGACTTGGTCTTTGTTTTGTGGTAGAAAGACAGTAGCTTACAGATTGCGTTTCCCTGCTTTGAATGGTTTTATTAATAAAGCAACGGTAATACTTAATATATATGCGAATATAATTAAATACACACGCACACACAAACACTATATATATATATATATATATATATATATATATATATATACATATATATATATATACGAGTATATGACAAAAGAAAGCATATGGGAAGGCGTGTTACGTTGTATATGTATGGATATTTTGTGTGGGATGTGTATGATTTGGCTTCCCCCCTCTTCAAGGGAAATTGATTAAGCTCAAGTGTCGCCTATCGTTTTCCCTGAGCGGCTGATTAGCGAGTCGTGCGTGAATACCCAGGAGGACTTGAACCGTCGACCATAACACTCAGCGTTTCCTTTGATGTGAATCGTAGCCATGACGTCAGAATGGCCGGACAAATAACCCGGAGTCACAGGTAGACACCGCGAATACACACACACACACACACACACACTCACACACACACACACTCACACACACACACACACACACACACACACACACACACATATATATATATATATTACTATATATATATATATATATATATATATATATATATATATATATATATAGCTGTGTGAGTGTGGAAGAGTATAGTTATACCTACATAATGCGTGTATAAATAAAACTCAACATCTTAATACGTTCAATTACATTCTTTCATTTGTGTAATAAAGTTTTTATGTATGCATAAGATTGATGACATAAATTAATCAAAGTTGTATGTATTAAGGTGCTGGGCTATATATGAAAAGACATTATATATATATATATATATATATATATATATATATATATATATTATAACTCCTATAATTTGAACATCCGCTTCGTTCAAATTAGAGGATGCTGTTCAAGTTTCGTGATAAAAAATTGTGCTGCAGTTAACTTTAATTTTCTAAGAATTAAGACATAGTAAATGAAATTCATTGCTATATGATACTTCAAGTATATATTCAGTTGAGTTTACGATATATTGCAAGTAAGAATTGTTAAATATTATTACCAGGAACAAAAACATTGAAAATAAATTAAATCTACTCTTACTTGTTAGGTATTTGTTACTTACGTTATCATTTACAGAAATCATACATTTATTTAAAATACAGTTTTTTTTTTATTTATTCATTGAATGAGTCTCATTGCAGTTTCTGTTTTCATCGATTGAGCTCATCGCTGCCATTGTATTCCGTAAGCGATCACTAAAATCTACAATTTCTTAGTTCTGTAGCTTCTTTATGATTATATCTCTTCGGAGTGACATTGCTTGCAAAACATAGTTGTCACTAAAGTAAGGACTTTTTTCTAGAAATTTTATAACCATCTCCATAGACTTTTCTGCATCATCCCATGGTATTGCTTCATCAGAGTGTTCTTGGTTATTTACATTAGGGTCAAGAGAATGGGAGCTGTTGCTATTTTCATCACCATTACTGCCTTCAGGATATTGATCAGTAGTTTCCTCATCTTGTTGCGCCCACATTTCAACATCATTTGCATTAAGTGATTTAAAAACAGCATGGTTGGTCCCTAACCGGTTGGTTTCAATAATTTTTTCTAGACCTATTCTGATGGGTGGGCTTACACTATTTTAAATATAGCAATCTTAAAAAAAATTACAGTTAGTGTAAATTAATTATCAATAGCTAATCTACATTAATTACATAGTACCAATATTAACAGTTCTGCACAATATCTGACTAAACCATGTAAACAGTTTTACTGCAACTCCGCATCAAATATGCTAATACATTTTTTAACGACGAGACAGTTCAAGTTTAGAGAAAGTCTAGGTTTAGAAGTCCAACTTTAGGGGAAGTTAAAATTAAAGGAGTTTTACTGTATATATGTATGTATATATATATATATATATATATATATATATATATATGCGTGCGTATATATATAGAGAGAGAGAGGGAGTCATCCACATACAGTACTGTTTCGCTGTATCACAGACAGGCAACTTCCTCAAGCCAGGATCGAAACTTAACTGCCCAAATGAAAGTCAAGGCTTCTCACCATTGCGCTATACTGCTGCTGCTGTGTTGGTAATGAATTAACGATGTTTTGACATCGTCCATATATATATATATATATATATATATATATATATATATATATATATATATAATATTCCGAATTTTATTATGATTATGTAATTGAGAATTCGGTAATCGTTCATATACCAATAAATTTTAAGTCAGAATAAGATGACTTAATTTGTAAGTTTCAAAATTACCAATTTTTGTAATCGAGCATTCATATACTGTTTTAACAGAATCAATACAACAAAGATTGGATTGATAGCAACAAGTAGTGTATTTTCATTGTTCGTTACAATTGTTTCGCGACCATTCGGACAATTTCAAACCTTATATCGTTTGAAGATATTCACAAGAACGGCCTCTCTTAAGACGTTAAGAAAAACGCTTTTTTAAATGGGCAATATGGAATCCATTTTCCTTTTAAGGAAAACTATTTTGATTGAAACATTTAAAAATAGAGATACGAAAATAAGTAGATATTAAAAACATCAGTAACAAACGGAAAACGGAAAAAAACTCTAAAGGAAAAAAATGTAGATTTTTTTTATCACATAGTTTTCCTTAAAAGGGAAATGGATCCCATATTGTTCATTAAAAATTGTTTTTCTGAACGTCCGAAGAGAGGCTGTTCTTGTGAATATTTTCAAATGATATAAGGTTTGAAATTGTCTGAATGGCCGCGAAACAATTGTTAACGAACAATGAAAATATACTACTTGTTGCTATCAATCCAATCTTAGTTGTCTTGATTTTCTTAAAACAATATATATATATATATATATATATATATATATATATATATATATATATATATATATATATATATATATATATATATATATATATATATATATATATATATAATTCCAGGTTGATATTTTCCAGAGGCAAAGTAACCAATGAAGTTTTAACGAGGTTAATACAAGAGTGCTCAATAAGGAAGAAGGGCAAATAAATACTTTTTATTTGTTTTTACATAAGCATTACTATGTCGCTACACATTCATGCGTATGTTTCATGAATGAAGCATGCTCATTTAGTTTTCTGGGTCTATTAGTAAAGTAAAATCCTAAGATATTGAATTAAATTAAAAAAAAAGCTTAATTATCCCCTCCTCACAAAAAGGGGGTTGTACAAAAAAAAGCTTTATTATCTCCTCCTCACAAAAAGGGGGTTGTCTACTCAGAATACCGTTCGGTACATAGGGATGCTGGAGTGTATGCAGAGTTTGGGAGGCCAATTCAAAAAAGTGAAGTGAATAAAGTCGTAATTGTTTTGTTTTACACGTTAAAAAAGACGACATAAAACTAGAATTTGATTGGTGGAAGAGTTGAAAAGAAGAGGAAGACTTGAACAACAAACGGAAACAGCTAGGACTGCTACCACTGATTTCGATCAATCCAAACGATCCATATACAGTGAGAATCCTTAACCTCTAAATCTTCTACTTTCTATTATTTTTCTAATGCACCATTTTTTTCGTACTTTATTAATTTATACTTATTTACGCATTCCCTTAATTGCTTTTTTTTTTTTGCATGGTATCCACTCAAACTATAAATACTAACCAGTGAAAGCCAGATTATTTCATTTCGACCACAGCTGCCAGTATCCGCATTTGTTCAGGAACGGCAATGGCTAACCACAGCATCCGTAGTTTACTTTTTTGCAAGGGTGGGTGCAGGCTTCAACGGGGCAACGCCGGTTAACGGGTCCTACTAGTTAACAAATAAAAACACATTTTTTCTACCAGGGAATATTTGAAGGTTGTTTCGAATAATCCATAATAACAAAATAAATGGGGCAAATTAAGTGAAATTACTGTGAACAAAGTCCAAATAAGCAGAAATTAACTAAGTTGTAAAGAACATTGTCTTGGTAGACGTTACTGGATAAACAATAAAATCTCAACTTTTATTGCGTTTTCGTTATAATAAAAACGTTATTTATCGTATCTATATCACATTTATCTTTGTCTGTCTGCCTGTTTGTCGGTCTGTCCATTCCAATTTCTATCGCAAACTACATTCGATATGGCTGGAATTTGTATGGACCTTTGATACTATAAATTCCAGCGAACTAAGTATTATAATATCTGCTCGATGCATAGTTAAGTGTTAATCACTATAACAACACTTACTCTAGGAATTTTCTCGGAAATGCTGACTGAAATTATTATGATAAAGTGCTGCGAATCAAGTATTGTAGTATCTGTTCGATGCACAGAGATGTGATAAGATGTGATATGGGTTTGTGTTTAATGCAAAAATGAGCACAAATATTACCATATTCAAACATCCATTTGGCATAAAGAACTCATTCGAAGTCAAAGCCTTTATCCGTTTTTTATCCGTTTTTAGAGGGTTAAAATGTTTAGTATCGTATAATTCTATTGGTATTTATTTCATCATGTTTGTTTTCATGTGTCTCTATATCTTCTATTCTTTATTCATTCATTATGAAATATAATG
>NC_136482.1:178792196-178807196 GCF_053919585.1 Euprymna scolopes
TGGGCGTTCAGTGTGAATGAAGACACCATCATATTATTCTAGCCCTTTGATTAAAACTGCCCTCCCTGTTACTAAAATAATAACTTTAATATATTGACTGGACTGATTATATCATTACAAACACATCATTATTTCATTACAAACACATCAATCAATTAATTCACATTTCATCATTTTTCATAATTCTTGGATATGGTACTAATTTCGAAAATCATTTTTTATAATTTTAGCCTACATTATACCCCCTTACTAAAATAACAACTTTGATATATTGTCTAGGATAATGATTTAATTACAAACACACCTATCAATTAACACCTATTTCATCATTTTTTTTATAATTCTTCGATATTTACTAATTTCGAAAATCATTTTTTATTATTTTAAACCACATTATCGCCCAACCTTACTAAAATAATAATTTTCATATGTTTCCTAGGATGATTATTTCATTACAAACACACCAAACAATAAACCCACATTTCATCATTTTTCATAATTTTTGCATATGTTACAAATTTCAACATTATCAACAGTATCGCCTTCCACTTATTAAAATAATAACTTCGATATATTGTCTGAGCTGATTATTTCATTATATACACACCGATCCATTAACTCATATTCCATCATTTTTCATAATTCTTGGAAATGTTACTAATTTCGACAATCATTTTTCATAATTTTGACCCACATTATCGCCCACCTCGTACTAAAATAATAACTTTGATATATTGTCTCGGCTGATTATTTCATTACAAACACACCAATCCGTTATACTATATTTCATCATTTTTCGTAATTCTTGGATATGTTATATCGATTTCGGGTGTAATATATATGTCCCTCCTATTTTATTCAATCCCGTGTGAGACCGCATATTTTGTAAGTATATATCTTCCACCTATTTCAGTCGATCCCGGGCGACGCTGGGTATTCTGCTACTATATGAATGCACTTATCTCATCAAATCCCGGGACTGACTTCATGTCCGCCACCCCAGTGTTTAAAATATACATGAAATAAAGTAATGTTTAAATCGTAAACTGTTTTAGCCATTTCCGGGACTGACTTTATATCCCCAACTTACTGTAAAAAATATACATGAAATAAAGTAATGCCTTAATCGTAAACTGTTTCAGCCGTTTCAAGGAATGACTTTATATCCCCCACTATTAAAAATATACATGAAATAAAGTAATGTCTTAATCGTAAACTGTTTCAGCCGTTTCAAAGAATGACTTTATATCCCCCACTATTAAAAATATACATGAAATAAAGTAATGTCTTAATCGTAAACTGTTTCAGCCGTTTCAAAGAATGACTTTATATCCCCCACTATTAAAAATATACATGAAATAAAGCAATGTTTAATGCATAAACGGTTTCAGCCATTTCCGGGACTGACTTCATATCCCCCATCCTACTGTTAAAAATATACTTGAAATAAAGTAATGTTTAAATCATAAACTGTTTCAGCAGTTTTTTTAAATTAACATATAAAAATATTAACACGGTTAGGCAACTATTACTTCAACATTAATTTCTTAGTGTAGTATCAGTCTCAGCATTCAAGTTATTCAAGTTAGTGTAGTATCAGTCTCAGCATTCAAGGTACTTTAATCCCCCCGCCTTAAGAAGAGTTTTTGCAATCACTGGCATGAAATATTAAGGACGAAAATATGAACTCAGGATTAATTGATATATTTACGTATTTTTGGAATGTTACAAATAAGCCCCTAGCGTGCACTGATCCATTTACCTGATTTTGGAATCAGCAGTACATCCATGTAATTTTTGCAATAAATATATTACATGCATCCTTTTTATCGGAAGATAATGACGTCATTACCGGGTGTATAGACGTTAGACTATCATGCACCCCCCTACTCGAAAAGAAGGAGGAGATTATATCTGAGATCTCATTAAACACTCACCAAATCCATTAACTCACATTTAGTATAATCTCTATGTCAATACGATAGCGTATGTGTTCTTAAATCTCAACTAATGAAATTTGCCGGAAAGCGTGACACACAAAAGAACACACACGCTATCGTATTAATATATAGATATTTTTTTAAATGATTCAAGTAATTTTTTAAATGACTTTCGTTGTTAATAAAGCTCACTCATAAAAAATTGTTGTTGATGACGGTTGTTGTATAGTTTGAAATCGATGTGTGTTGCGTGGTTAAGGCAAATTTAAAATAGAAAAACTTGGGCACAAATCTGAAAATATTATTTTGTGAGTTGAATTTTTAGTAAAACAAATAATGTAATATTTGTTGATTAAATGATTAAAATCACGTTTTTTTCTTTTCTAAAACTTTCGTTGATAACACAACTTATTCATAAAAAAAATACGTTTTCTATGAACGTTTTTTTCCTTATTCCATGGAGTTTCAATAAATAGCTCATATCATCAGAGGAAATGTAGTTAGCAAATTAATATTTATAGGTAATTCATACATTTTGCTGTTTAGCACATAAATTGAAAATTAAAGTTTGTATGAAAATTTAAGAGGCCAATGCTAAAAATAGATTAACAACTTTTATATTTTTAGGTACACCCTATTGTCTGTCTTTGGATAAACAGACACGCAAACATTATCTGCTATTATATAGCTTTTCATATGTAATGAACTAATAGTTATCACTTAAACGATAATTAATTACAGCAATACCTAGTCAATGCACTAGGTTTCGTGTTAAATAGATAAATAAAAATATATTAGACAAGAGCAGACGTTGCTAATCGGAAACAAATCGGAAACGTTGAGCTTCATTCAGCTCAGAAACATCAAACTATTCATATCTTTAGTATGGTACCTAAATATTAGCATTGCTCACATAAACGTGACTCATATAAATTATGATCTTTTTGTGTATTAGTATACGTATTAAAAAGATATTTTTTCTATTTATTTAAAAAGAAAATAAGCTTTGTTATATGTGGGTCGTGGATTTGCATTCATCTGCAAAACATCTAGCTAATTTGCATATTCTTTAAAACATTCATTTTCCCTATTATTTTCTTTTTTTCGGTTTTCATTTGAGATGATCATCTTTAGTTAAGTATTACGTGTAATTGTATTTATGCAGATATTCCACGTAAATTTTACTTGCGTAATATTTGCATAAAAAGGTAACACGAACCCTTTTGTCACTCACCTCTCTCTCTCTCTCTCTCTCTCTCTCTTACTCTCTCTCTCTCTATATATATATATACACGCTTCTATATATGTGTATATATATGTATGTATGTATGCGTATATATATTTGTTTTAAAAGTTTGCATACCAAACTCCTTTTTTTCTTTGTCTACAGACATGAAACTTAATATGTAGGATATTCTAAATCTATGCGGAACTTTATATTTGGGTTTTAGCTGAGGAAAACCTGTAAACAAGTGAGAAAATTAAAAATGAAATTTGTTAGGTGATGGTCGAATGACGGCATTACGAATATGCATAATGTACTTGCAATAACCCTTATCCCTGAGTGGCTTCCGGGCCTTGATAAGTGGTGATCACTGTGTAAAAAAAAATGCACGTGCAACGTAATAGCTATTAGTTCATGTTTTAATTTTTAGCCTTGCTGCATGTTGTGTTTGTAGCTCAGGTATTAATGTCAACGGAAAAAGTAAATCGTAAGCTAAAGATTTTAGTTTCGATTCTCTTTGGTGGTGCACGAATCATTTTTAAAAACCTTTTGAAATCATTACTATATAATATAATAATAAATACGAAATATGAAATTAATATTTAGCCGTGTTAACTGTATCGATTAAAATGTTTACTGTTGCTCTCACCTCCGTAAAATAAATCTCAAAGATAAATTATTAAAACTTTTCATATTTCATATTTGTCATAGGAACGACGAAAATTACTACTCCTCGATTGAAAAACCAACCAAACAAAAACACTATTTAACCATATATAAACCATGCTTATAAAAAATTAATATCACTTCCGTAACCATACTTTGGTATTTATTTGCTTCTCCACAGAAGCAAAATGTGGTACATGATCGCTTTTAATGTGGGGTGGGGGAAACAATCTCCCCAAAAATGTGCATTCTAGAAGAAGACAAAAATAAAAATTGCTACAATACAAAAGGTTTTCTTTTACAGTGACTACGGATAAAATATACTTCAGCGTAACATCAGAACAGATACTACACTGTACCTATTTACTTGCCTCCCCACGAGGGTAGAGTTAGACACAAGATCAGTTTTTAATGTGTGGGGATCTAGCTCCCCAAAAAGGGGCACTCTGGATAGGAACAAAAATTAAAATTGTCTCAGTCATGAAGGATTTCTCCCCCCCCCCACTGACCGAGGACAGAAAAAGTGAAATGTAATATCAAAACAGATACGACACTGTGATTTTGGCCCGAAGGC
Source organism: Euprymna scolopes (assembly GCF_053919585.1). Lineage (NCBI taxonomy): Eukaryota > Metazoa > Mollusca > Cephalopoda > Sepiida > Sepiolidae > Euprymna > Euprymna scolopes. Next base: position 178,796,602 of record NC_136482.1, read on the forward strand.
CAAATCTACTTTTTCTCTTTAGTTAAATTTATTTCAATTCATTGTTTAGCAAAAAAAAAAATATATATATATATAAATAAATAAATAAATAATAATAATAATAATAATAATAATAATAATAATAATAATAATAATAAACAGGAATGATTCAATTCCCATAGGAAAATAGTGGCAGAAATTTACACAGTAGCAGAGTATCTGTTCAAAATTCACCTTAAATTGTTGCATTGTCAGCGCATTTATTAACTCTACTGAAAGTCTATTTCAGTGTTCGAGGATCCTTATTAGGAAAGTGGTCCTCCTCTGGTTTCACCGTAATCGGTGGTGAAATAGTTTCTTGTAAAGTCTGTGCAGGAATTAATAATAGGTTCCAAGATGTACCATAATGCCCATTAATAAGACTTGCGACCAAATTGACATAAACGCGTGATCGTCGGCGTTTAACGGAGAAAATTTTAAGCTTTTTGAGTCGGCTTTCCTAGGGCAGATCCGATAGACACTGCACCGTTCGATTATCCAGTCTTTGAACTCTCTCCACCTGCTAGATATCACGTAGCAGATATAGAGCAGAGACCTGCACATTATACTCTAACAAATACACCGTGTTTCCGTAAAATGATTATCGATTTGTTCATTATTAATTAGTTCTGCAAAAGGAAACTAAAAATTAAACAACTTATACAGACTGGGACAAAAACCGGCGTTTCCTTTTTTTTCTACCTCTCTGCTTTCAGATAGTCAATAATGCATATTGTCCGAGGTTTCGAGACGAAACAAGAATTTTCTAAATACGGGAGAGGGAGGGTCTGTGGCGATAAACGTGCAAATGACTGCTAATTACTGGCTCTAACTGTACCGACATGCAAATGACGAGAAAGCTCAATGGGAAATATTTGTCATACAAGTCGAAACACCGAGCAAAGGGACTTTATTTATGCAAGATAATTAGCATTACATCCAGACACGGATATTAAATAATCCCAATGGAAAAAAAGTACATTTGTGTATAAGTTGAACACAATTTCACAAATTATTACGATCCATTTACCTTTACGAAAGAAGTAGGCAAATAGGCATCTCATATCTTTCTGTTAATCGGTATTTGATTTTGTTAGCTGTATATACCAAGTGGCTTCAGGCTTTGTCCAGGGCGATTTCCTTAATATAATTTATAAATAAATAAATACGATAAGAGTTTACATAAATTATTCCATTTCTAACTTTTCGGACGTAGTTTGTAAGTTTTAATTTGTTTGACACAATTAATTCAAAATCGATTTTGTATTTTTTTTGTCTTTAAACCAAATTAAATGTATATGCTGCATAATCGTTTCTGTGATCATGCTACTCGAATATAAGGATTAAAGAAATGGATAGATTGACAATTGAATGATGGTGAATATTATGAGACGACTGATATTAATCTATATAATAATAATAATAATAATAATAATAATAATAATAATAATAATAATAATAATAATAATATTAATCTATATAATAATCATCATTGTCACTAAAAAGATACTCTGGACGGTTTATAAGTTGAACCAAAGAAGAACTAAGCCATCTCGATCAGAAGACCAGGAAACTAATGACTTTGCACAATGCATTATACCTAAAGGAGGATATCGACGCTATGTGAAAATAAACCAGAACTTGCCCCCATACTTACCAAACTGTTTAAGCGTTGCCTTAAGGAGAAGTGCTTCCCAACACCCTGGAAAACCTCATCAGTATGCCCTGTATTTAAGAATTCAGGTGATGTCATCTCCCTCTCAGTACAGACCAATAAGTCTCCTGTGTGTCATGTGTAAGTTGCTGGAATCCATATTAAATAGAGAAGTAGTCAACCACCTCAGCAGAAATAACCTTCTTAGTGACACGCAATATGGTTTCCGTTCTGCTAGATCTACAGCAGATGTGCTAACGGTTATATCTCATAGGATTAGTGAATCTCTCGACAAAGGCTTCATTTCTAGGGCAATTGCTCTTGACATATCAAAGGCCTTCGATAAGGTATGGCATAAAGGCCTATTTCACAAATTTTCCAGCTCTGGAAACTGGAAATGCTTTCTCAATCATTAAATCGGTTCTCTCTGATAGGCTCATAAGAATAGTGGTTGATGGGCAGAAATCAGAGGCCCACAGTATTAATGCTGGAGTCCCTCAGGGGTACGTCCTGGGCCCAACTCTCTTCTTGATCTACATCAATGATCGTCCAAAACACATACTAAAAGCATGTACATCTATGCTGATGACACAACTGTCTATGGTAACACATCAAAGGCCGTAAATGACAATGTTCTCTCTGATTCTCTCTCCTCAGATCTTGAGCGCGTGGTACAGTGGGGAAGAGGTGGCTAGTTACCTTTAATGCATCCAACACCAAACTCCTATCATTACATCATAAACGCTCAGATCCTCATCTGGCATCAATTGAAATGGTTGACTCTCGTCTAGGGAAGGCTCCGTGTTTTGATAAGCTTCTGGGATTGACCTTTAATCCCGATCTGAAATGGAACACATGCATCAAGTCTGTGGCCAGGGTCGCTGGGAAAATGGTGGGATCCTTCTACCGCTCCAGGAGATATCTCACTACTGATGCAATTCTCTATCTGTATAAAAGCCAAGTACGTCCAAGGATGGAGTACTGCTGCCACATCTGGACAGGGGCTGCTAAAAACAGCCTATCCTGCCTTGGTAGAGTACAAAATAGACTTCGTGGCTTGGTGGGGGCCCTTTTCTCTTCTCTGTAACCTCTCTCCCACAGAAGAGATTTTGCGAGCCTGTCTTTGTTTTATAGTTATTTCCATGGCAAGTGCTCGTCTGAGCTCCATTCTCTGGTCTCCCCTCGCCAATCTTTCACGAAAAAAACCCGACTAGCTGAAACCACTGTCAATAATTTTCCCCACTCTTTATCTGTGCCTAAATCAAAACGTAGATTCCATGAACAAAGCTTCTTTCTTAGAACTGCACGCCTGTGGAACTCTCTGTCGCTTGCCTGTTTCCCTCCGGACTTCAACTTGGATGTCTTCAAGTCCAACATAAACAAATTCCTGATGAACCGCCCCCTTAAGTAATGACACTTTATCAAATCTCCAATAATAACTATTACTACGATACTATCCCATTGATTACTGTACACACAATAACCCTTCTTCCCGAGTGGCTTCTGGGCCTTGATAAGTGGTGACCTCCATGTAAAAATAAATAAATAAATAAATAGACGAGGGAAGAGGACTAGTTAGTATAGAAGACTGTGTAAATAACACAAAATAGAATTAAAAATACATAATGCAGAATGCTGAAAGAATAATTATTGCAGCAAGAGATACTGAAAAAAAAAACAGACAAGACACAAAAGGAAAAGGAGGGATAAGACGATAAAAGTCAAATGCTATACGGACGATTCTCTAGACAAAGAGACGAAACAATAAACCACATAATAAGCGTATGCAGCAGACAGGCCTAAAAAGAATATAAAAATAGATACGACAAAGTGTACAAGGCAGTTTGAACATTCTGACAAATGGTACAAGCATAAACCGGCAGCAGTACTTGAGAATGAATGTCGCAAAATCCTATGGGACATGGATATACAAACTGGTAAACTCATCCAAGCAAGAAGACCGGTTGTCAAGATAGTTAATAAGAAATAAAAAGTCCAGCTAGATTGTATATTTTGCAGTTCCACCTGACCACAGAGTGAAGATCAGTGAGATGAAGAAGCAAAGCAAATACACATAACTGGTCAGAGAGTTCAAAGGAATATCGAAGAGGAAAAAAGTCAAGTCCACACCAATAATAGGAGCACTAGAAACAAAGTCGTTGAAAAAAGAAAATGGGAGAGATTAGAATTAGATGGATGACTGAGAAAATACAACGTTCTTCAGTAAGCCCCACTCTCCCTAATGGTTTACTTCTACATGCGCAGCTGCCATTGCTCAGAGACAACATGCATACCGTAAATTTATCCAGCATAAGTCCTGTACAAACAGACAAAAGTATATAGAAGCTAGAAATAATTGCAAGAAAGAAGTAGCAACATCTAAGAGTAAATATACTGAAACCACCAGGAAACCCATTGAAGCGAAAAAATTAGGAACTCGTGATTTCTGGAAAATCTACACTAGTCTAGTAAATAATGGGCAATCGACAATAACCCCACTATCAAACAATCATGAGGTTGTTTGCACGGCAACTAAGAAAGCTAACATGCTTGCCCGTCAGTTTGCCACAAACTCTACCTTGGACCCAGCAAGCCATTCCCTTCCTAATTTTCCTCTGCGGACAGAAACCATGTTAGATGATCTGAAGATCACACATTATATTATAAAAATCCTAAACATCTCAAAAGCATGTGGACCTGAGCTCGTCCCAGCTGTGCTATTAAAAAAATGCTCCGCTAAGGTCGGTCCTGTTCTCTCTAAACTCTTTAACAAATCTTGCCTTCCTGGCTGCTGGAAAACTGCTTCTGTGGTACCAGTTTACAACAACTCTGGCGAAAAAACTGACCCATTAAATTATCGCCCAATTAGCCTCCTCCCTCTTTTTGACAAAATATTTGAGTCCTTAATTAATCAAGCTCTAGTCCAACACCTTACATCTGCGTAACTTCTTTCAGATCATCAATATGGATTTAGGCAAGCCCGTTCTACTGCATATATTTTAATTAATGGAATGGGCTCAAAAATGGATGGTAATGTTCAACACTGCCAAGATAAAGCTCGTTTCTTTTAATAATTATATGAAACCTTATATTTTTCTTGAGAGCACTTCGTTAAAGCTCCTTGGCTTAACGTTCACAGGAAACATGAGTTGGAATAGATACATCGAGATTATTGCTAAGGCTGCTGGAAAGAAAGTGGGCTCTCTCTATTGTGCTAGAAAGTTACTTATGCCTGAAAGTATCCTGTACCTCTACAAAGCCACCATTCGCGCGTGTATGGAGTATTGCTGTCACATTTGAGAGAGTTGCCAACCTGATAAGTCCCGAACTGCCATCTAAACTTCAGTCCCTGCCCACTAACGAAATGTTGTATCCTTCTGCCTGTTTTACAAGTATTTTAATGGTGGATGCTCTAACGAACTACAAGTTCTTGTACCCCCTCGACGAAAATACCCCCGACAAACCCGACAAGCAGCGAAGTCCCACCCCTACACAGTAGAGATCCCTAGACGTAAGAAAGCCTTTTACTCCAATAGCTTCTTCTCTAGAACTGCAGGACTTTGGAATTCTCTTCGGGTTTCCTGCTTCCCCAACTGTACTGACATGCAGAAGTTCAAGTGTAATGTGAACAGACATCTTGCTGCTAAACTCCCTACATTGTATCCCTGAAACTTATGTCTTTGATAGTAGCTCCTTACATCAAAGTGGCAACATGCCTTGTTTAGGGTGAAAATGTAATAAAAAAAGTATAACAATAATAAAAACGGCTGAAATAGTAAAGAAACTCCTTGAATGCGGAAACTAACACACATAAGCTACAGGCACAAATTGAATATACAGAAACTGGTACAGATATAAAACACAAAGGAGAATCACATGGAATCATAAAAACTGAAAGTGTATAATTATAAGTTAAAATTCCGCTTGCCCCTGCCCCCATTTCTGTGTGAGTCACCAAAAAGCACAACACTAAATAAGTTAGGAGAGTCAAGGAGAATAGAAAGACCGAGGAGATAAAGACATCGGCTGGATGAGTGCAAAGAGGACTGGGACATTGGGGAGACTTATTGCCACCCAAATTTCAGCAAACACCAATGGTCGCTGCCAACGAGAAATTAATGATAACGCAAATTCATCAGCAAAGGTTATCAAAAAAGTGAAGAGTACGGAAAATCTAAGACCAAGGAACTCATGACTATGCACAATGCACTACACCCAAAGAATGATAATGACTGATTCTACATGTAAAGGACAGCAGAAAAACCTGGAGTATAAAATTAACAGTAGGCTCTTTGATATGATAGGCGCGTGTTCAAAATGAATATTTCTGTTTAGAGCACAATTTAACTTGACTTTGACATTTTAAACTTTAATTTTAACTATTAATATATAAATAAGCTTATAAAATCAACAGTAGGTTATCTACAAGACAATATAAACTACAATGTATTGTCGACTATGTCACTGCGGGGAGGCATGTGACGCTTCCTTCTGATTCACCACGGAGGGTCCCCAACTAGAGCAAGCAATTTATCAATTTGATTGAAAAATGGGCGATCACCGATTTCGATTATTACAAAATATGGTAAGGTGAAATATTTGTTGATCTTCATGGTTTTATATTTAAACAGTGCAACAAAGATTAATTTAAAAAAAAAGACATTTGAACCAACCTTTTTTTTTTAAAGACAAACAGTCGTTTCTTCAGAAGCAAAATATTTAACAAGTATTGATTTAATTTGAAAACGTTGAAAAGATTTATCAATTGTTTAGGAGTGAATGCGAAAGGGGTGAATCGTTTTTGTAATAGTGAATCCTCAAATATATTATGAAGTATAAAACGGTATCGTCCATCGGCATATTATATTTTAATATAATTTCAACTGTCTGTTTAAGTGTATGTATGTATGTATGTATATATGTACGGCATAATCACGTTGACACACCGGTTCTCGTCAAATGACCGAAGTTAAGCAACGTTGAGCCTGGTTAGTACCAGATGGGTGAACATTTTGGAATTCTATGCACTGTATGTGCTTTCCACTTATCTCGGCATTGTTTCCAGTCGTCCTGAACCTCGACTTGCCACAATGTCGACTCCGGAGAGGTGTGGTTGAGATTGCGCAACTCTTGCCACAAGAATTTTACGTTCATTAACCCTTACAGTGGGTATCCATAGTCTGTCAAGACTGAAGGAAGCTACCATGTATGTATATATGTATGTATTATGTATGTATGTATGTATATATGTATGTATGTATGTCTCGCAAAAACTTTCGAGAGAGGCGACGGATCCTGCCAAGATAGGTATCATTTTGAAGCGCGACGTCTCGGACGACAAATATCGAAAAAATAGCTAAAAACATTAATTTATTCACCTTAAACTTGGCCGTTTTGTACAAGGAAGGGTCGAATTTTTTCACCGACATTTTAGCAAGTCATCGTCACCGTTGGATTGACTTCGGTTAATTTCAACACTTTTCACTTCCGCTCGGGTCATGGAAACATCCGCTAAGGCGTTAGATTTTCTTTCACTTTCTTTTCCGACTTTGCGGCACGGGATCGAGCCTGCCTGCCCACTGCCACTTTTTATTTATTTATTTATTTTAATACCTCTCTTCACCCTGACTGCCTACTGTTGTTTTGATTCCCTCCCTACGCCACTACCATTTTTTAACACCTCTCTCCACATTCACGGGTTTGAGGCTGCCTGCCTACTAACACTGTTTTTTTTTATCAACACACACCTCCAAACACCCGTCTAGTATTTTGATATAATACAACGGCCAACATTTAACATATATGCAAGGAACAAAAACTGTATCGATGCATTATGATTTTAAACATATTTCTTGGCATTTTTTTATTTAGACTGGCGTTCCAAAAGTAATGTCTCCTATTTTTATTCCACTCTAATCTATCGAAAGGGGTTGTAAATTCCACTATTATGAATACTAAACTCTTGCATTCATGACTTGACAGTTTCATCTCTCTGGGGCAGATATTGGTGGTGCGAGACTCTAAAATTAAACTTTGCTGTGAATCTTCGTTGGAAGCAGAAATGCGTCGTTGAATTCCTGGGAAAAGTACATTGAGAATGATAGTTACTATGTAGAAAAATAAATTCTGAAACACAATATGCCACTCGTTTTACTGGTACCAATTTTGTCTTCGTAGCACTTTTACTTTTAAAATTAAAAATAGGTGGTTTTACTTTTGGAATGTCTCTCTCTCTCTCTCGTATGACAAAGCGCGTTCTGGACGTCCATGCACAAACATCGTTCATTTCTGGCAAAAGTACATTGGGAATGGTGATGACTATGTAGAAAAATAAATTTTGAATTGCCAAAGTTTGCTCCCTTCGTTTCGTAGCTTTTCAACTTTTTAGGTTAAAAATAGGAGGCTTTACATTTGGAACCACCCTAGCAGATTATAAAATTTTGTTGAATAATTCATTAGTTTATTATCATTTTTTTTTCTTCTATAATAATGCTGCGCTCATATTGAACATTATCGCATTAGGAATTAGTATAAAATAATTAATTTATACACGGTGTAACGATAAAAGTGTCGCCTTAAAAAAACAATACTACAGCTTTATTTTAAAACTTTTATCAATGTATGGCGGCGATCAGGCTGGCTTTGGTTTTATGAGAGATGTGATGTTCCCGACGTATGAGCAAACGAACTAGTCCAGCAGGTTCAGTTCGGGGGAGGAGGGGGCGGCGAGGGAAGGGTACAAAGTCGTAGCAATCATTCTGAAGCCAATCCCGAGTCTCTTTGGATTGAGGAACCGGCGCCGACGCCTACTGTCACACCTTTGCCAGCGGTCGCCTGATTTTACCAGGGGATCACCATACTCTTCAGCACATCCAGGTACACTTTAGTATTGACTTTCAAGCCGAATTTAAAGATGTGAAATGGCATGATGTGGCCCTCACTTGAAACTACACCAAAGACCATAACCGTGGTAGGAAACTTTGTTTTCATAACCCTTGGTACATCTCTGGTGATCTTGGTAATCTGGCGACGCATTTTGAAAATGCTAGCAATGGCCATGTTGTCATAACTTGGTTCGGTAGAGAGCATGAATTCTGGTCTGCAAAAAAAAAACTGGTTTTATCAACCGGAAATGGAATTATGTCGTCTTTTCTAAGATAATAATTTTATTGTTTCAACCCATTCTACTTGGAAACTATATTTGCACACAGAATCAAACATGCACAGACAATTCTCGATAATCTACACTGCGTATCAAATTATTAACGAGGTTACATTTTTCTTAATATTAAAGGAAGGAGTGGATAAAAATCCTTAAACTTTGAGAAAGTTCTTACAATATTATTCAGCTACTTCCGTCCAAAACTAAAAGCATTTAAAGTAGTATTAGCGAAACTATGGCAGAAGATAGAAATATCTGTTGATTTCAGTATGTCAAGTTATTAACGAGGTTGAGAAAAGAACAACACATATACCCATAACTTGTTTATTGAAATAATTTTCAAACATTAAATGAACTAGGGAAAATGCTTAGAACACAATAACTACATAGCAATTTCTACTTTGATATAATTAGTAGGAGATATGCGATCCTTTTTTTATGAATTAGTTGTGAAAGACGTTGTGACTTTAATAAAAGACGTTGGTCCATAGAATTAGTCAAATTTTATATTTCGTCAACAGTTATTCCTCGCGAATCCTATTGGAGAGCATCCAACAACTCATCTTTGCTCTTAAATTGGCGTCAACTTGCATAGAGGCGTAGCTTCATGATACTCCAAAGGTTCTCAGTTGGATTAAAATCTGGCGAATTCGCAGGCCACTCCATCTTCCGTAGGCCAGAGAATCCCAGTTGTTGCAAATACTCTTTGCTTTGATTTGCTGCATGCGAAAGAAGCATTATCCTGCATAAAAATAATAGCTCTTCTGAACGTCAACCTTTGTTTCTTCAGCTATGGTTCAAAGTGCTCCTTCAGAAAAGCTATGTAAGCATTTGACGTCATTTTTACGCCTTCTGGGACTCTCCATGGGCCAACTAAAGTACGTCCAATAATACCAGCCCAAATCGTTATCCCACCACCTTGTTGGCGCCTTAAACGCTGATGAAGATGTCGTCCATCTAGGACCCATCCCTTGCTTCAGCCATCTGGGCCATCAAGATTGACATGCACTTCATTCGTAAACAAAACTTTGGAAAAATCCGTTTTCATGTTGTCCTCTGTTCATTTCAATCGGTTTTATATGTGATGTTGCTTTAATGGAGGCTTTGTCACAGGCTTAACAAACCTTGCCACTTCTTTCAGAAGGCGACATCGAGTGCTTTTTGAGACATTCTTCAATCCGACTTAGTCAAAGACTTTTCGACTTGTCTGCCCAGGGTTCTTAACAACTTCACGTTTGATTTGGAGTAGAGACCGGCGTGAAACAACTTTAGATTTACCTTTTTCAGCTCTCTTACATACCTTTGTAGGGTCCTTGACAAAGTTCTTCACAGTTTGATGGTACCTTCCTATCATTTTCGATATTTGGAGGGTAGTTTTACTTTTTGATAGCTGTTGCGTAATCGTACTCTTTTCAGAACTACTCAAACCAATACCGTGGATTCAGCAATTACAATGACAAGTTGTTTACATTGTGTGGAACAGTAGGAAAATCTCACAGTACGCGCAGCTCAGCGTTGCCAACGTTTCCGAAGCTTTTGATACGAAAGTACCAGTAAGTTTCTAAAACTGGTAGAAAAATATTATCTCGTTAATAATTTGACACGCAGTGTAGTACGAATGACATTTATTAAAGTTTCTTAGTAAAAAGGAAAAAAAAGGAAAATAGAATTGTTCTTTTATTGAAACGATAAATAGAAATTGTTAATCGCAAATCAAAAAAATTAATTTCTTTGTAAAATTTAATTTCGATCGTATATTTT
>NC_136482.1:178812196-178819696 GCF_053919585.1 Euprymna scolopes
ATGAACATTTAAGGTAGAATTTTATGATGTTTGCTTTATAATAAAAATGTTTTCTTATTTTTATACTTTCCTAAATATATATTTATTATAAAATAATAAAATATCTTTTCAACCTATATTTTATCACTAAAAAATTATTTTTATATATTAGATTATTAAAAGTGCAAATAAAGACTTTTTTTTTAATTTTCATTTGTATAATTTTCAGTAATGTGTGTTTTTTTTATTTTATTTCTATAAATGGCTTCCAAAAATAATTTTCAGTTGTCATCGATTCGGTAATAGTCACGCACAAAATACGGAAAGATGTTAGTGGACCAAAATCAATTACCTAATAAAATAACTAAACTTTTAAAAAATAATTAAAATAAATTAAGGTTAAAACCAATATTAGTCCCCCAGTTGTTGACAAACGAGTTCTGCGGGCCTGTTTTTATTACAGATTTTTTTACAATTTTTTTTTCATATTGTACATTTTTTTACATATTTTACAATATTTTACAAGTGTTTTTTTTTTCATATTTTACATTTTTTTTTTACATATTTTACAATTTTTACAAGTGTTTTTTATATATTTTACATTTTATTTTACATATCTTACATTTTTTTTACATATTTTACATTTTTTTCATATTGTACATTTTTTTACATATTTTACAATATTTTACAAGTGTTTTTTACAATATTTTACAAGTGTTTTTTTTTTACATATTTTACATTTTTTAACATATTTTACAATTTTTACAAGTGTTTTTTATATATTTTACATTTTTTTTTACATATTTTACATTTTTTTTTACATATTTTACATTTTTTTTCATATTGCACATTTTTTTACATATTTTACAATATTTTACAAGTGTTTTTTTTACATATTTTACATTTTTTTTTACATATTTTACACTTTTTTTACATATTTTACAATTTTTACAAGTGTTTTTTTTATATATTTTACATTTTTTTACATATTTTACAATCTTTTTACAATTTTTTAAATATATTTTACAAGTTTTTAAAAAATATTTTTTACATTTTACAAGTGTTTTCTTCACAATTTTTTCTCCAAAAATCAAATGAGAATGTTTTATATTATAATAAAAATAAATTTTGTTTTTGCTTGTAAAATATTTTAAACAAATTAACAAAAATATATTTTAAATGTATAAAAATGAAGAAATAATCCTTATTCGAACTTTTATAATAAAAATATACTTATAAAACGAGTTTCTCTCCCATGGCCTTGAATTTACAAAAACTCCAGCTAACTTCCACCCGATTGGTTTGAATAATAGTCTCATTTGGATCAGTAAACTGATATCTGTGGTTTTGGAACTCACATGAAAAAATATCATTTCATTTTTTTTATGTAATGATCTTTTTTAAATTTATTTTCAACCCATTTGTTTTTTTTAAATAGCCAGTAAATAAAAATATTATAAAAATTATATAGTTTGCATGAAAAACTGTCATCCTTTGATTTTTGAAAATCAAAAATATGATTATCCAGATCGTTTATATTTTGTAATAAAAAGACATCTTGTTTCGTTTTACTAAAAATAGTTTTAGTTTAATATTTGACAAAAAATGCCATAAAAATAATGTATATAAATAATACAAACTAAGACATATATACATAATATATATATATGTAAAATAACAATAACAATAATTATACATGCATGTATATATACATATATATATATTCAGATAGATCTTAACCTCATTGGCTATACTCGTGCTCCTTCTGTTGCTAACCCTGCTCAGCCTGCACTTATGTTTCCATCATTCACACTGAAGAAGACCGAAGGATCGGTCGAATATATGTGCTTTTGAAAGAAATATTTTCAATTTTTTCGAAAGACTTTTTGTATTTCTACACGTCAACACATAAGAACTAATTACAGAAAAGATATAAGCATCTATATATTTTTCGTATTGATCTTTTTATCCATACATATATATATCATTCAAACACGGCAGTGTTTATATATAATTTGAACATATAGTTAAGTGTTAGTTTTACTCATTTAGAACTGTTTAAAGTTTCACCACTCACTCATTTTGTGACCAAATTTAAAACAATTTTTACAGTTTAAAGGTCACTTTCTCAGTTATATTTTAAAATAAAAATTTTCCATTTTCGTTCATTAAAACAAAAGTTTTAATAAAATTACTGGTGTTCAAAAGTCCTCAGAATTAGTAAGGAACGTAAGAGACGATTTTTTTTCTGATTGGCTTTTGGTTACTATAGCATCTTTTTCAACATTGACGTTTTAGAGATGATTTCTTCTGATTGGCTGTTGGTTACTGTAGCAACTTTTTCGTCGCCGACAACTTCATAAATCATAGCAGGAATGTCTCCCGCATGACATCTTATTGGGATTATATAGAGAGAGCAAACAAAAGTGATGCTCTTTGCCGTGCTAGGACTGATAATATTTCGGTTATGACATCGCCCGTTAATTCTGTTTCTCTCTTTTATCCCATCTTTCTGTTTATTTACTTAGTTACGTCTTTTATTTGATCTTTTTTTAGTCAATTTATAAGTTGGTAATAATTTTTTTATGGATTGTTGACAATGTGTATGATATTGCACACCAAAAAATATTATTTCAAAGCAAAGAATAGAAAATCATGGAACATAAAAAGTAATGTGGTTAAGATTAAGCTTAGAAAAGTAAAAGGACTAGTTGTTAAAACTGGAAAAAATATAAAATATAATAAAATAAATAATAATAAAACTTAAAATATTGTAACATTAAGAATTTATATATAATGTTAAATTGAATTAAAAAATATGCATATATATGTGTGTGTGTGTGTGTGTGTGTGTGTGAGTGCCGCCAGAAATAATGCCTTCAAGTTTTTATTTCGTCTGTGAATGAATTGAAGGGGATTACAAATTGTGTTGTTATGGTAACTGAACGTATGCATTCATGACCTGAACGTTTGATCTCTGTTGCAGATATTGACGGTATGAGATTCTAAGAAAGCAACCTATGTTATGGGCGTGCGTCAGAAACAGAAATGCGTCATTGAATTCCTCTACGCAAAAAAAAGTGAAAAGATCAAGATTCATCGGCGCCAGCACAATTAGGAGATGGGTTCATCGATTACAGAGTGGCGACAGAGATGTGAGTGACAAAGTGGGTTCCAGAAGCCCATATACAGTCATTACCTGATCGCTTGCAAAACTGTATTGAGAACGTTGGTGACTATGTAGAAAAATAAATTTGAAGCGCAAATGGGTGCTCGTTTTAATGGTACCATTACCGTCTTCGTGGCTCTTCAACTTTGTTTTTATTTATAACGTAGAATACATTGCTTTTTGAACAATATTCGTATATATATATATATATATATAATATATATATATATATATATAAATATATATATATATATATATATATATATATATATATATATATAGAGAGAGAGAGAGAGAGAGAGAGAGAGAGAGAGAGAGAGAGATTATGTATCATACTTCTCATACAAAAATATATATCAAGATGCAAACCTACATATGGTGGATTTCTATTAATCTTTAGATATAAAAGAGCCGATATTTACATAATAATAACTGTTTGTTTCTGCATAACGAAACGGTCTGTAAAAAATGTACCGAAATATGCTGGAGCGTTTCGCCCGATTTATGCGGGCTTTTTTTAAGAAGGATGGTTATTAATGTCCATCCCTCTTGAAAAAGCCCGCATAAATCGGGCGAAACGTTGAGTATTCAGGTCCTTTCACCTCCATTTTATTTCATATCGTCGGATTTAATCCAGCTCAACAATTATATATATATATATATATATATATATATATATATATATATATATATATATATATATAGAGAGAGAGAGAGAGAGAGAGAGAGAGAAAGAGAGAGAGAGATTATGTATCATCATACTTCTCATACAAAAATATATATCTAGATGCAAACCTACATATGATGGATTTCTATTAATCTTTATATATAAAAGAGCCGGTATTTACATAATAATAACTGTTTGTTTCTGCATAACGAAACGGTTAAGTAAAAGTGCGAATTTTACATTTTTGTACATGTGTAGTTGAATCAGGGCTCATCACCTTTCATCTTTCTTTCTTAGAACTGCACGCCTGTGGAATTGTCTTCCGTTTTCCTGCTTTCCAGCTGTCTGTAATATGGTTGTCTTCAAGTCCAACGTGAACAAGTTTCTGATGAGCCGTTACACTTAAGTTAACAAATTTACCGAACTTCCATTACTATCGATTACTATATTGTCCTTTTGACTACTCTACACTCTTTAACCCTTATCCTTGAGTGGCCGATCGGCCTTGATAAGTGGTGACGCCTATGTAAAAAAAAATCACATACACATACACACGTGCGTGTGTGTGCAATAAAAATCTAATTATATACATACGACATCGTAAAGGTTTTTTTAACCCTGTTTTTTTCTTTTTTAATCTTTCTCTCTACCCCCTCCCCCTCTCTCTCTTCTTCTTCTTCTTCTTATCTTTTTTTTTTTTCGTTCTTTCTCTTTTTCTCTGTGTCTTTGTCGCCCTCCCTTTCTTTCTGTCTATCTGTCTGTCTGTCTGTCTGTCTATCTCTCTCTCTCTCTCTCTCTTTATCCCTTTCCTTGTTTCTCTTGCTTTTTTGTATCTCTCTCTCCCTCTCTCTCTTTCTCTTTCTCTCTCTCTATCTATCTTTCGTTTTTTTTTAAATGTTTTTCTACTTTTTATATATCAAACACTTATATATTTAGGGAACCCGTTTTTCAGCGAACTATGCCAAATCATGGTTTCTGTTTCTTTTCTCTCGCGCCGAATACAAGTCTGTTTCAAATTTCCTTCATGAAAAAAAAAGTCTGACACAAGTGCACTTTAACTCACCAGATGTTTTTTTCCCCCAAAAGATACTAACTAGAAAAAGACAATCCAAAATTAATGCTTTTATTCTAAATATTCTAGTATCCATAACACTCTACATGAGAATTCTTCCTTCAAACTCCTCGGTCTAAAATTCACAGGCAATATGAACAGCAAAAAAAACATTGAGGGCATTGCGTAAACTGCTGCAAAGAAGATGGGTCTCCTCTACTGTGCTAGAAGACCAATCACACCTGAGAGTATTCTGTACTTCTACAAGGCCACTATTCGCCCATGTATGGAGTATTGTTGCCACATCTGGGCTTGTATATTTACCACTAGTTTCTCCCACCTGGATAGGGTTCAAACAAGAGTATTTTAATGGAATGTGCTCTGATGAACGCATTGCACTTGTGCCCCTTCGGCAACAAACCCACTTAGTAACAAAATCTCACCCATTCACTGTTGAAGTCCTTCAATGCCACAAATCTTTCTACTCTAATAATTTCTTCCCTCGACCAGCTAGACTTTGGAATTCCCATCTTGCTACCTGTTTCCCTGACTGCACTGATATGTAGATGTTTAAATGTAATGTAAATCAATATCTTGTTCATCTTTCCTAGGCATCATCCAAAATAGTAGCCTCATACGGCCAAGTGGCGATATACCTTGTTTGTGGTGAACGCGAGTATATAAACAAAATGATTGCCACAGATTTGATTTTATTCCATTGAAAAGATCTAACTCCTTTTTAAAAAAAATATTTCAAAAATAAATTATATTCATTTCATCATATTCTAAACTGACTGTTATATTTTATTTTTATATTTAAAAAATATTTTAAAAATAATTATTTTGAAATACAGAATATTACATTTTAATCGTAAATTAAAAACAAATAACTTATTTTGAAGTATTGTTGCTAAATTAAAAAAAAAAACAACGAAAATATGTATCAACTTTTATTTTATTAAAGAAATGAAAAAAAGCACTAAAAATATTGCTATTTAATTGTTGCATTGTACATTGTTTTTAAGTTAAATTAATTTAATAAATATTTCGGTATGTTTTTTTTTTTTTTTTTTTTTTTTTTTTTACACTTCGTTATTTTATTGAACTTGCTTTGAATTATCAAAACAGTTTTGGTTATTTTTCTAACCGGACATTTTTTTTTATTATTATCTTCTCTTTTTGCTTACAACACTCTTCCGAAAGTGAAAAAAAAACGTACTTCCGGTGAGTTACAGTGCATGTATACTGAAAGTTTCATTAACTGATAATCCCTAATAGTGTATGTGGATAAGAAAGGAAGAAAAAGGAAGACAAAAAAAACGAAGAATGATAAAATAAAGGCGGAGAAGGATGAGGAGGAAAATTAGGGGAAAGTGGTAGGAGGAAGACGACGAGAACATAATAACAGAAAAAAAAGATCTCTACTATTATATAAAAGTCACTTTATATGTGTGTGTGTGTGTTTCTTCCTCATAGGTTCCGAAACGGCTGAGCTTATCTTTAGCAAATTTCACACAAAGTTAATTTATATGTCTGGCAAATAGATACGCTTTGTACAGAAATCCATCAGATAAGTATCGAAAATCGGAAAAAAAAAATCCGATCTTAAAAATAGCCGAATAAACAGAATAACTTTTACATGGGAATATTTTACGTTACACCGGCAAGGGAGATAATAAAATTTTAACAAATCATTTCTTCTTAAAAAGATTTATTATAATCTGGAGATATAGCTTCGTGGTAGAACATTCGACTACAGATCGAATGATCCTTTCTTCAAGTTCGAGTATACCTCATGAGTTCAATTAACGAATAAAAAAGAGGTACGATTTAAAATCACCGCAAATCATTTCTTCGTTTGCATATTTTAAAACTAAACATTAATTACAAGTGACTTTTCCAGAGAATTCATCGTCAAGCTCAAATGTCAGCTGACGTGATACTGTAAACAAACACAGACGGATTTTGATGAACAACATTATCATTATTATTTTTTAAGTTATTTTTTTTTTTTTCGAATTAGTCTACCGGGCAAATCATTTCTCGTAATATATAATAATCAATAGATGATTGATTCTTAAATAGTACATACGAAATCGGCATAAATCAAATTATCATTTTAAGCATATTATAGGACCGGACAACGTCAGGCTGCCAGCTAGTAAAAGAATAGAAGAAAATAACGGTCTTTATTAGTAACAAATCCATAGTAAACAGCTGTTGTGAGAACGCCAATAGATTTGGCGTAATGACCGAAAGAAGTTAAGAGCACTAAACATCTGGGTATACTTATCACTAAGATTGCAGGTGGAGCACGTGTTTTTGCCAGTGAACGATCGGTGGTAATTGATTGCGATAGAATTTCTGGAGATGAAGAAACTATGGGAAGTGGAAAAGTACAAAGAAAATGACGAAGAAGAAAACTGGATAAAAAGAAAAGACAAAGAAAACGAAGAAGAAAAAGATAAAAAGGAAGAAAAAAGAAAAAGGAAATAGAGAAAGACGGAAAAAAAGAAAAAGACGAAGAGGAATAAAAACAATAAGATGAAAACAAAAAAAAAGGAAAAAGATAAAGAAGAAAAAGGAGAAGAAAAAAGATAAAGACGAAGAAAAAGATAAAGAAAAATGACGAAG
>NC_136482.1:178822196-178827196 GCF_053919585.1 Euprymna scolopes
GGTTAATATTTTTCAGATGGATGGAAAGCAACCAATGAAGTTTTAACAATGTTAATACAAGAGTGCTCAATACCAACTTTTATTTGTTTTACACAAACAGTAATATGTCGCTACATATTAATGAGCATGTTTCGATCAGCCAGTTGCAATTAACTAGAAACCTCTTCAGCCGATAGTGCTTATACAAATGTTTAGAATGTAATGAAAATTACTCAGGGATTTACAGGCACAAAAAATTCATATATATATATATATATATATATGTGTGTGTGTGTGTGTGTGTGTGTGTGTGTGTGTGTGTGTGTGTGTGTGTGTGTGTGTGTGTGTGTGCTGATAAGTGCTTTTTCTTCTGATGGGGAAAGGGCGAAATAAATTAATCGATTGATGTAATAATTTAATGAATGATTTTGCGCAACGAAACGGATACTGTCAAGAATTGTGCATGTAAACTTACTTAAAGGAATAAATTGTAAGATGGCCAACATCTTGAAATTTGGAATATAGAATGTTGTTATTTATTTGTTATATGCTCTATAATGACATTGAGCTTCATAAATTAAAGGATTGGTATAAATAAAAGGTTAAATTTAATTGAAGAAACATATTTTCACACACACATACCTATCTTTGTATGTATATGTCCATATATATATATATATATATATATATATATATATATATATATATATAAAAGTGAACGTGTCTGTATCTCTGTCTGTGTGTGTACATTTCCTTACGCAATAACTCTGTACATTTTTAGCCTACAGACTCAAAATTTGATATACAGGGTACTGAGATTTGGGAAAATCTTAGGGATCGGTTTTCGGCCAGAAATTTGGCTGTTAAGGGGTCAAAGATCAACGATTTGACCTTTGAGAATTCTACCAAACTCCTTCGACAATTTGTGGTCTACACACTTGAAATTTTAGATATAGGTTCCTTGAACATGGGTCTTATTTAATAATTTGATTTGAGCCCAAAATAATGAATGTTAAGGGGTCGTAATAGGGGTCAAATTTAAAAAAAAATTGAACCGTTTTAGGTCCCCCGTATCATGTTCTCTTCATGAGTATCGGCTGAAGAGGGCTTGATATGGGGATCTAAAACGGTTTCCTATTATCAGATTTGAAACCGACGGTACCGATGACTAATCTAAATTTTCTGAAAATAGAAATATAAATAATAATTTTTATATAGATATGTAAGCATTGTTCCGTGTATATACACATATAATAGAAGGTGATATATTTCCAGTGATCAGTACATGAGTAAAACTTAGTAGCAATAATATAAAATATATCATGGCATTAACAGTGTACTGCAGTTTCATGGCATCACCAATCATCAAAAGTATCTCCTATTGACATCAATGGAAAATAAACGGGACAAACTAACAAGCACAGCATATGACGAAATATGTCGTGCATTTCTCAATCCAATATACAAATAATGATTGATTTCAAGTCAGGAATTAATTAAAATGAAGTTATTTTGTGTATTTAAATAAAGGAACTCATAATTCTTGTGTAACAAATATTAGTCAAATAATTTATAAAAGCCAATGCAGAGATATAACGGATAGACAAAAGCTGAAGCAAATTAAGACATAATTGTGCAACAAGCACCGCGGTTTCACCTTTGTTGATACAATATATATATATATATGTGTATACATATGTATTTCACACATAGACTTTATGTGACTGGGAGTGTTCTTAATTAGAGTTGTGTCGGAATGCCTCGGATAAGTACCGAATATCGATAATGGAAAAACTTCGATTAAAGAAAGAACAGTCGAATTTTGATCAAAGTAAACATCTTTATACAGCCTAGCATGCGCAGAAGTAACAGGTTTAGTTGACTTACTTATGTCAAGATCTATGGGGTTTTTTTTTTGTTTTTTTTTTTTACTCTTTACCAGCCATTTTCATCGGCTAAAAACCTAATCGAATTTGTTTCACAGGTCCAGATCTCCTATATATCAAGTTTAAAGTCTATAAAACCAAAATTCGGAGAGGAGATTGGTAGAAACCGTTCCACATTCACACAGATAAGTTATATATATATATATATATATATATATATATATATATATATATATATATATATATATATAGTAAGTTATAAAATGTATATGGCGATTAAGCTACACTGAATATTCCGCGTTTCATCTACTCTAGGATTCCTTAGCCTGAGGAATCTTAGAGTGGATGAAACGCGGAATATTCAGTGTAGCTTTATCGCCATATACATTTTATAACTTACTAACTAGCTCTACCTACGTATTGAGCACTTTTGAAGTAAATACTTAAAGTTTACGCATAAATCTATACTTTCGTATATTAACTTTATGTGAGTAAATTAAGTATATATATATATATATATATATATATATATATACATATACATATATATATATGTATGTGTGTGTGCGTGTGTGTGTGCGCGTGTGGATAAAAATCAATACGAAAAATATATGAATGTCTATATATTTTCTGTATTTATTTTCTATTGGTTGATGTGTAGAAATACAAAAAGTCTTTCGAAAAAAAACGAAAAACTTTTTTTGAAAAGCACAAAATTTTCAGATTATATATATATCTATGTGTGTAATGTTTGCGTGTGTGTAATGATAAATATAAAAATTGTATCATAATATACACGTGTGACATTATGATAAATATTTTAAATTCTTATTCAATCACATTATGTCCCATCCTTTTCCTTGTCCCACGATTCAAACTCCATTAAACTTTTTACCTTCCACGTTTGAACGTCTATATCCATGCGGCCAACCAATCAACTATGGGCAAAGAAGATCATTTTAAGGCATTTATGTTCTTACAAATGGACATATCACATGTCACAACAATCCAATTGGACGCAACATCGCATTTCAGCTTTATTTTAAAAACTATTTTGGCCTTAAAGGTCCATTCTGTATTAAATGGTTATAAACAATATTATATATACACTAGCATGACATCCGGGATTGACCGGTCGTAAAATACGCTAAAAATATTTTGATTAATGCAGATTTCGTATATTTATTATTTTATTGGACCCAATATATACTAATGATTTAAAAAGTAAAAAATAAAAAAAATAAAAAATGCGCCACCATCGAGAATCGAAACCAAAACGTTTAGCTAACGATTTACTTTTCTGTTTTGACGTTAATGCCTGAGCTATGAAGACATGACTAAAAATGAAATTATGATTCAATTGATATTACGTTACGCATGTATATTCGTAATGCCACCGTTCGACTTTCACCTGGTAAATTCGATTTCTTTAATTTTCACATTTTTTCCCCGATTTTTCCCCGGCTAAACCCTAAATATAACGTTTCGCGTGAGTTCGGATACCCTATATATTAAGTTTCATGTATGTATACCAAAAACTGACAGAGGAGTTTAGTAGGTAACATTTTTAAAACAAATATACGCATACATAAATATATAAATAGAAAGAGATTTGTGTTTACTATAAACTTTTTACGCAAATATTACACAAGTATAAATCATGTAGAATATCTGCATGAATATAATTACACGTAATATTTAATTAAAGATGATCACCCCATAAGAAAACCGGAATAAAAACTTATAGGGAATTAATTAAACGTAATGTTTAAAAGAATATGCAAATGAATGCAATTCCATGACCCATATATAAAAAAAAAAAAAAATTGTATTTTCTTTTTAAATAAATAAAAAAGGGGGTTTGATATGAATATCAATACACACACAAAATACAAAGGAGTATAGGTTGTACCCAATACAAAATAAAAATATGACTTAGGTACTATTAGCAAGAATCGAAACCAAAATATATAGTTCTTTAGTTTTATTCGTTACCGTATGAATTAACTGTAGATGGATTAGACAACTTGAAAAATTAACCGTCTTCGACGTAGAAATCTATATTTGCGCATGCAAATTTTGACCACTTAGCAGATATTTTATTGGCTAAAAAAACAATCGAATTTATTGCACAGGTAAAAACCCCTACATATCAAGTTCGAAGTCTGTAGACAAAAAATTGACAAAGTAGTTTGGCAGAGACCATTACTGACACAGACAGACAACGTGAGGCGTTGTTCGGTCATAAAATACGCTTAAATATGTTATTTTGATTTATGCATATTTCGTATTTATTCTTATAAGAACATTCTTTGTTAATTATTATATTGTACCCAATATATAGTAGTTATTTCAAAAAATAAAAATATATATATATATGATTTTGGTGCCATCAGTTAAAATCGACACCATAACATTTTCCGTCCCGCCTTACTCGTTACCGTCTAAGCTAACAATGAATGGATAAGAAAACTGTAAAAAGTAACCGACTTTTAATAAATAAATGTATATTTGCGCATGCGTAAAAGTAACAGGTTTAATCTACTTACTCCTGTCCAGTCCCATTTTTTCAATTTTTACATCTTAGCAGATATTTTCACCGGCTAAAACCCCATCGAATTTGTTCCACAAGTCCAAATCCCTTATGTATCGAGTTTCAAGTCTCTAGATCAAAAATTGACAGAGTAGTTAGGTAGAGACTGCTCTGCACACAGACTGACAGCACTGACTACAAACACTATTAACATGGAGATCTGACGTTGTCCAGAATCGAATGAGTATTAACAAATGTTCCACCCTGCCACACTTTTTTTGCCATCGATATCGAGGAAATTGTTAATGTTTCAATCAAATCGATTGATTGCCTGCTCTGGTCGGGGACCCACAGCGGTTGACCGAGAGGAAACTTCACATACCTACGCGCAGTGAATTATTCCACAATAAATTGTAGTCTACATTTCACTGTAGAGAATCAATTGTTGATTTTATAAAATTATTTTTCTATATAATGGCTTGCGTGTGTATGTATGTGTGTGTGTGTTTGTGTGTATGTGTGTCTGTGTGTATGTGTGTGTGTGTGAGAGATAGATAGATAGATAGATAGATAGAGAGAGAGAGAGAGAGAGAGAGAGAGAG
>NC_136482.1:178832196-178914696 GCF_053919585.1 Euprymna scolopes
GAAGAGACGTTGCGAGCCTGTCTTTGTTTTATCGTTATTTCCATGGAAAGTGCTCGTCTGAGCTCCAATCTCTCATCCCCCCTCGCCAATCTTTCACGAGAAACACCTGTCTGGCTGAAACTACTGTCAATAATTTTACCCACTCTTTATCTGTGCCAAAATCCAAACGTAGATTCCATTAACAAAACTTATTTCTCAGAAGTGCACGACTGTAGAACTCTCTCCCGTTTGCCTGTTTCCCACCTGACTACACCTTGGATGTCTTCAAGTCGAACATAAACAAATTCCTGACAAACCGCCCTCTTAAATAAGACACTCTATCAAATCTCCAATACTAATGATTACTACAATACTATCTCATTGATTACTGTACACGCAATAACCCTTATCCCTGTTTGGCCCCCGGGCCTTGATAAGTGATTACCCCCATGTAAAAAAAAAAGTTGATACAACAAATTTCAATAATGAAAACTGCAAAAAATATTAAGGAAAACCATTGCATGTGGGGACTAGCAGCACACATGACCTACACACACAAACTGGACATATAGAAAATGTTACAGATGCAAAACATAAAGCAACACAACGTGGAATCATGAAACTGCAGAAGTGTAAGGTACCGCCCCCTTTTTTATTTCTCTCTGCGAATGTCACCATAAACAGGCACCACACCAAATGATGAGGGTCAAGGAGGATGAAAAGACCGAGGAGAGAAAGCACTAGCCAAACCTCCACTATGTGCATAGAGGACTGGGACATTGGGGAGGCTTATTATCACCTAAATCCCAATGAAGTGTAATAGTCGCCACCAACGAAAAATAAATGGTAAGCGACTGTTCCGATAAAGCAAATTCTTTTGCTAAGGTTATCGAAAGAGGTGGTGAGTACTGGAAATCTGGGGATACTTGTCACTCAGACTCCAGAGACCACCACAAGTTGTTCTCAAAGAGCATTTCTTATATGTGTGTATATATATATATATATATATATATATATATATATATATATATATATATATATATATATGAATTTTAAAAATATAAAGACGCAAAGACCAAACAAAGTGCAGATGTTAAGAATAAACATATTTATTTAAAATTAAAAATTTTCGACCCATATAAAGGTCCTCATCAAGAAGATAGAAACAGTATTTTCTTTTCTTTTTTACGTGCGATGTTGTCTTCATCGCAGGGTTCGAATTACCCGACGTTGGTAATTGTGACTCCTTGTGCTGATGATTTCTGAAAGGATGAAACATTAGTGTCTGTAGATATAAAAAGAAATATTATAGCAATAATTATATCTGCGCCATTTAAGAACTGTGTTCTTATTGTTGAGCACTTTACGTTGAAAAGAAATAAGTCGGTCACTTTTGCCCAGGTGCGAAAATCGTGATGTCAAAATCATATGATCACTCTAGGCCTTCTTGAATAACATTTATGCTTGATATAAATGTTAATTTCGTCTCTATTCTCGTCACGGTCAACGTTGCTTGCTAATGGAGTCAAAGATGGGTGGTAATCGTAACTCTGATGATTCCCAAGAGAGTGAAACATTAGTGACTGTAGGTATTAAAAAATAATTATATATATATATATATATATATATATTATATTATATATATATATATATATATATATATATATATATAGAGAGAGAGAGAGAGAGAGAGAGATAAGGAGATAAGGATTTAAGTTACATAGGAACTGTATTATCATGTCAATAAGGTAAAAACAGCAAAAGGAAGGGAAAACGGGGAAGTTCTTCAGACAATAGCATTTCAGCGCTAAATGCTTTTCATCAGAAGATGGGGAGAAAATCAGTATTATACAAACGTATGGGCAAAATCGGCAATGCCGATTAAAATATATTTAATATTAGAAATGGAAAATTGGGAGAGATAATATGAAGGGGAGGGGAGATGAAGGTATGAGGAAAATTTTGTAAAATTTCAGATGCAGAAAAAACGGGTTGTATAGGAAGAGGGTAAGAAGAAAGTATTAAAAAAAAATCAAAATGTAGCCATATAAACTCCGACTTAATTCCAAGCAAGTGAATAGCAATTAATCATTTTTTTAATGATTTAATGATATATGATTTGTACTTCAATGTTTCGTAGTTTTAAATTCCTATGGACATACACAAACACATTCTGGGGACTTACGCATTCAGTAATAATGGACTCTTCTAACCATCATAATACTCCATAATACTCTCGTGTGGATATATCGCTACCTAGCGCGAGACTAGAGACTACGTAACATAACAGTCGGTAAATACCGACAACCTTTCTTTGTATTCACTTTTTTTGCACAATATATTCTTTCTACCTAAACCTATTGTTCGTCTCTTTTGGTATGACCCTTTTCTAGGGCCATAACAACCGATACATTTCCAGAGGTAGGAGCGACCTAAAATGGAATCAATAAGTAAATAAAAGATAACTCGAACAATTCCCTTTCTACTCTTCTTCCAAATATACAACGACATCATAAAATAAACCAGTAGTTGACCTGTACGTGATATCTATATATCATTATACAGAGTTAAATAAAAACATTATAACTTAGAAGAAATGTGCATATTTCCAGATTAAAATGGACGCCATTTTTTCTCTATAAAAGCATTTAACAGATGACTACTTTGAAAAACATTCAATGTGACTTAGATTCTAATTGAATCCGCCATGAAATAATATAATTAAAAATTGCAGCAAATATTGAAATGTTGAAAATATTAATAGTGTCCGATATCTCTGTCTGGATTATATTTAGACACTATGAATTATTTATAAAAATAACTTTGTTAATCCATTGTATAGTTGGCCATCATCAACATCAACAAGGGTTTTATCACTAAATGAGGAACCCCTGCCTAAACTTTAGCCATCTAACTCTGTTCCGAGCTATTCGCTGCCATGTGGGACCCATGTGCTGCATCAGGTCATCCCTCCATTTCATTCTTGGTCATCCCTTTGACCTCTTATGTTCACGAGTTGTCCATTCCGTTGTCCTAATGGACCATCTGTGGTCATATTGTCTGGCTACGTGCCCTGTCCATCTATGTTTGGATGTTTTGATGGCAGTATTGATGTCAATGACTCTTGTTTGTTGGCGGATCCAGACAGATGTTTGTCTTTCTGTCTTGTAGAGTGATGTCTAACATTATCCTTTCCATCTTCCTTTATGCTACTGCCAAGATTTCACTTTGGCGAGTTGTCAGAGCCCATGTTTCACTACCGTAGATCATCACAGGTAGTACATATTCATTGAAGAGCTTCCCTTTGATTGACATATTTACTTTTCAGCTTCTCGTGATATTCTCCACTTTCCCAAAAGCTGCCCATCCGAATGTTACCCATCTCTTTATCTCAGGGAGGAGATTTCCATCTTTCATAATTTTCTTTCCCAAGTAGACATAGCTTTCAACTTCTTCAATGATCTTTCCATCACCAATTATTGGCGACTTGGCAGCGAGCTGGTTTAATATCATTTACGGATAAAGCAAGAAGCGATTGGATGTTCAGCAAATCCAGTAAATAAAGAAAAGTGTGAGTCTAAAATATATTTCTCTTTCTATCCCACCTTTCTCTCTCTCTCTCTCGCTCTCTCTCTCTCTCTCTCTCTCCCTTCTTTAACTCTTTTTCTCCCTTTCTCTGTCCTACTCTCTTATCACACTCCGGAGATATTCAAAAATGTATAAAAGTTCTGGTATTCACAACCAACGTTTAGATTCTTTTTATACCCTAGTTTAAATGAATTGTTATCTCCCTTTAATAGATGAAACCTCTTGATTTGATAAGCTCTTATGACTGACTCACTACAGATCTAAAATTGAAGACTGACATATACGTTGTTGTTTTTTCTATTTAGCCACGTTAAAGCCACGCAGAATCAAGGGAAATAACCAGATGTAACTAATGATTACTTTATTAAATAAGCTATTATTTTTCTATATTAAACGTTAAAACAGCGCAGAATCCAGAGAAATAATCAGAGGTAACTAATGAGGAATTTACTTCTCTCCCACTTCAAGAACTATGACACCAAGGTCGAAAAGTCAGTGTCCCCGAGGAGAGGTACTCTGATCTGCAAAAAGTGCTTGTCAACCCCGTTGGCATTCATGGTAAGGATTAGCAATAAACTAAACCCTACTCAAAGAGAAAAGATAAAACTTGGGAGGGTGGACATCCTAGAACTGCATAAAACCAGCATTACATCGCATTCAACAGGGACGCTCATTAGAGGAATGGTCTAATGTGTCTTGATTTTGGAGGTCGAGGATTTGATTAAATACACTATTATTTCTCTATATTAAGAATCAAGGGAAGTAACTAAATGTAACTAATGATTAACCGATTAAATTCTCGTTTTATTAAGCATCGTTAAACAGCACATAATCAATGATGCAAATATCTATATGTATACAAGTCAGATTGTCTTAAGACAGAGTACTGTTGTCACATATGAAGAAATGATGTTTTCTAGTTTGGCAATATATGAAATCGGCTTCACAATCTAGTAAATTTAATGCCTACTGTATCCTACAGCTACAGATATTTTTATAATGTAACGTTACACACGTGTTAATGTAGGGATCCAACACGTTGTAGACTGCGTCGCAAAGAAGACAAAGACAAGGAATAGGAAAGAACTTCAACTTGCTGTTCAAGGCTTAAACAACAGACATTTATTTCCGGGTACTTTCCCAAATAAAACGTGATCGTGATCTCGTGTCCGTTTCTAACGTGGTTATCGATCTCCACATACATTCTTCTTTTTATAATCATCATCATGCACACGGCTCGGTCATTTGCATAGGGCTTCCACTGCTGTGTTACACGTCCGCGCTGTGTTACACTAATCCATCCCTATTTAAATGGAATAGTGTCAATTGAGCTACACTCCCTGATTCACAGAAAGAACTCGTAACATTGCTCCATTCTCCTTTGTACACAAAAACGAAATGTTAATGGACAGGCTGTGTTCCCATCCTTAGAACACATTCTGCAAGTCTTTTGTCAACGAATAGTTGTCGAGCCACTCTCACAAGTAAATCAGCTAGTAGCAACTACGACAAAAAACTCCCATGTCTCCCTTTATCTACCAAAAACCAAACGAAACTTTAACGAACAAAGTTTCTTTCCTAGAACATCCAAATACAGCGAGACTACTTTCCAACCGACCACAACATGGCTGTGTTCAAGTTTAATATAAACAAATACTTATTGAGGCATCCTCATTGATAATCAATTTCTTTTAAGTAATCTTCAGCCCATTCCATCACTGTTTTCCTATCTTATCGTGGTGGCGGTCATTGTCCAGCCAACAATTTTTTTACCCTTAGCCTCGAGTGGCTTCGGAAACTTGACAAAAGAATAAAATTTTGTCGATCCCATTCATCGTTTGAAGCACCATTTTAAGGTTATTTTTATCCTCTAACAATCTTATTGCCTCTTATTCTTGAGTAGATTTTGCCCTTGATAAGTGATGATCCATTAAGAAAAAAACACACCAATACGATGTATTTTTCCAACAAAGCAATCGTCAATCGCTGTAGTCAGGAAGGAGTCATCATTCTTTTATCTGTAAGTAATTACTAAACGATGTTGCCCGGGATTGAATGATGTTCAATGAATGTTTAGCACTCATCTTTTTATTGCCATCGAAATCAGTGAAGTCGCCCATTTTTCAATCAAATCGATTGTTTGCCTGCTCTAGTCGGGGATCAATCGCGGTGCACTGGGAGGAAGCCTCACATTCTTCCCCGCAGTGACTTAGCTCACAATACATTGTAATCTACATTGCACTGTAGAGAACCTACTGTTGATTTCATAAAGTGATATATAATGATTTGAATTAAAGTTTACAATGCAAATGTCAAGTATCACAATTTAATTGTTCTCTAAACATTAATTTCGAGTACGTATTCTGGCACGAAATCTATTTAATAACATGACCAGATGCAAAAAGTACATTTGTGTGAAATTTCATAAAACTTGTCCCATCTGTTTTGGAGTACATTGGGAACGAACTCGCGCACAAGGACAACGTTCCTCTCTCTCTCTCTCTCTCTCTCTCTCTCTATCTATCTATATATATATATATATATATATATATATATATATATTATTACTCAATTTTATCACATAAATTAATATACGAAAGTATAAATTTATGGATAAACTTTAAGTATTTACTTTAACAGTGCTCAATACGTAGGTAGAGCTAGGTAGTAAGTTATAAAATATATATGCCAATTAAGCTACACGGAATATTCCGCGCTTCGTCCACGCTAGGATCAATCAGGCAACGTGGATGAAAGGCGAAAGATTCTGTGTAGCTTAATTGCCATATATATTTTGTAACTTACTACTATATATATATATATATATATATATATATATATATATATATATATATATACAAGGGGCGTGCAATAAGTAATGCACCTGACCCACTTCCCATAGCAGTAGAGCAACGAAACTTGGCACAGTTGTTAGTCTTTCTCTACATAGGAACCACCCAGAGTTATGCATTTCTCTCATCGTTTAATGCAGCTCTGGAGACCGTTTTTGTAGAACACCCCAAGTTGGTCCTCCAACCACGACATGGCTTCAGAAAATCAAGGCTGCGTCATCTGGGAAACGCTTTCCTTTCAAAAACAACTTCATGGCTGGGAAGAGGTGAAAGTCAGAGGGTTCAAGGTCAGGAGAGTAGGGAGGATGGGATAGGATTTTATAACCATGTCGCGGTGCGCTCACATTGTAGCTTATGTTTTTGCCATGCCGGCTATTTTCTTACACCCTTCCTTGCCTACAGGAAGCTTCAACATATTTTGGCATATTAAAAAAAAACAAAAACAAAAACAAAAAAACAGTTTTATATCTTTTTTTTTTCAATCCGGGGGGATTATTTGTACAGTCACTCACGAACGCACGCACACACAAACATACGCGCGCGCGTAAATAACGAAACATTATTTATTCCATTTTTCACGCGCATTTTGAAAAAAAATATTCTCTCAGCAACGGCTCAAATTCAAATACGCCCCCACACTGCGCTCAAAATAACAAAAGTAAAAAGAACATATTTTTGGCGGACGTAGTTGAAAGCAGGTCACGTGACACAACCAGCCAATGAGGAAATTTAGAAAATTATTTCTTTTACAATTTTCTAAAACGCCAAAATATCAGCAGAAGCTAATGTTCTTTGGAGCCGGTCGGAGAGGTATAAAAAGGGCATTTTTGCGCTTAAACGGGGCAGTCGATCTTTGAGCACCATGGCGTAAACATCAACATCGACCCGTCTGCGTTTGGACGTTAAACACATGCGCGCCCGTCAATTAATCCCTACACATGGATACGGGCTTGCAACCCTAATGGACTTTTTATTTTTATCCTTTTCTATCTCTCCGCTAAGTAAGCGGTGGACTTTTTATATTGTTTAATTCTTCGTAAAAAGACTGGTTATTTCTAACCAAGAACTTTCACTTTTCTACATCTTTTCATTCAATCACCTCAGTCGCAGGTAGAGACTTTCAATTAAGAAGAAACTTTATTATTTTCTGTTTTCATTCATTTACAATTTAAAAAAAAATAAATTTTGTATTTAAGTTATCCATTCGTCTCAGTCATCTTTGCTTGATTGTTTCAACTCCATTTTACACTCGATTCTTATCACTATTATTATCATAATTTTGAATTTGCGGGATAAACATCGCCACACGTTAGTCCCGCAACAACCACACGCCCGTGCTTCTGATCTGGCGACATGCCAGTTGTGGACCCGACCTTTGTTCTGCAGGAGGAGCGTACCTTTGCTGATCTTGCCCCACCTCTTGATTTTGATAGCTTCCTCAAAAGTGAAGCATAATAATCTCCTGTAATTGTGGTACCCTTTGTCAGGTAATCTGTTATCACTACTCCGTCCTGGTCCCAGAAGACTGTGAGCATGACCTTGCCAGCGGATGGCTACACCCTTGCCTTCTTTGGAGGTGGTGAGTCTAAGTGCTTCCACTGCATTGACTGGGCGTTGGTCTCTGGATCATAGTGATGGACCCAGGTTTCATCCTGTGCAATCAGTTTTTTGAAAAACTTTGACTCATCTTCTTGGCACATCTCCGAATTCATCCTCGAGCACTCGACGCGTTCTCGCTTCTAGAATGGTGTGAGCAACCTGGGAATCCATCTGGCAGACACCTTATGCATATGCAAATGGTCATCAATGATAGTTTCCACAGACCCTGTACTAATCTTGTCTATTTGGCGAATAGTAATGCGCCGATCTACAAAAATGGCAGCCTAAACTTGATGGACACATGCCTCATCAATGGCAGAAGGGGGGGGGAAGACCAGGTCTGGGAGCTGTTTCCACAGACTCCCGGCCATGTTTGAATTCACAATGCCAGCGTTTTACAAGGTCATATGATGGGGCATTATCACCATAAGTTTCTTTCATTTCATCAAAAGTCTCGTGTGGTGTGCGTCCTTTCAAATACAAAAACCGGATCACTGCTCGACATTCAACAGGCTCAATTTCACACCTGACTCAGTTCAAACACCTGTAAAACAGAAACCACAATTAGTTCAGAGCTTTAATTTGCCACATAACCCGTAGAGATATAAATCATTGCACATGCAAAATTTCAGCTAGATCAGATAACAGGAAGTGGATCAGGATTATTGCTTATTGCACGCCCCTCGTGTATATATATATATATATATATATATATATATATATATATATATATATATATATATAAAGATGGGTTTTTATCAGAGCCTACTTTTTTCTATTTAAAAATTATTAAAACGAACTTAAGTCATGGATATGCGAGCGACTGCATAAGGGTTAACTAATTGGCATATTACTTTAAAAACGATCTTTAATTAATTAATTATTCATTTTTATGGTTTCTTATTGGATGATTGGTTTCTATTTAATTATTGCTCTCAGTTCTGTTTATGCATACATTGTGCATAACTGCTGTTATGTTTGGATCTACTGATTTGGAACTTTATATATAGGGAATTTGGAAATGTGAAAATAAGTCGATTTGGTATTTATCTGGTGAAATAACTACTAAGTGGTCAACATCAAGAAAAAATATTGAATTTGGAAAGAGTAAATCGACTGAACCTGTTACTTATACGCATACGTAGATATGTTACAGTCGGTTCATTTTTAACTCTTTCTCATTCATCTGACGGTAGCTCAAGCGGTAACCACTAAGGCTATAGCACTAAATGTTTTGGTTTCGATTCTAGCTAATGGTACCGAAGTTATATATTTTAAACCTTCTTAAATCCCTACTCTATACAATATATTAATCAGTATATTAATCAATATATTAATCAATACATTAATCAATATATTAATCAGTATATTAATCAGTATATTAATCAATATATTAATCAGTAGATTAATCAATATATTAATCAGTAGAGTATTGGCGCTTTAATAATTATAAATACGAAATCTGCATGCATTAAAATAGCAACACGCTATGACAACCCAATTCGTCCATGTTAAGAATGATTTTCCATTTAAAAGGCTATTCTTAACACGAGGTTGGTTGGTTGTTTTTGTTGGACGGCATATCAACCCTTTTCAGGTCATTTAATTCTGAATCCACTGATTTTGAAGAATTTTTTTTAATAGAATATATATTTTTTGGTACTAGTGCACTTATTGATCCGTGCTGAAATAATAACGCTATTATTTAGAAAGCCATCCTTAACATGTGGAGCGGAGGGTGTTTTGTAGCTAATCTGTATTTTAACTTTACAATTTAATAAAAACAGATATCATAAAACTTTAATGAAACTTGAAAATACTATTAAAGAAAATAGTGCGGATCAATAAGTGCACTAGCACCATTTTTTTTTCAAGTCGTTCTTCCTATTAAACCCATAGTTGGGACCCTTACATGTACTACCATTCAAGGTCAGAGTGGACCTGGGAGCAATGGCAATTAAGGGGTGGCTCCACACTCTCCAAAGCCGGAAGCTGGGGCCGTACCATTAGATATAGTTTAAGGTCATATGCAGGACCTCTTAATACGAGGAAGGGGGAACTTAATATGGACTTTTTTGTTGTTTTTTGGGGTTTTTTTTTTGCTGTTTTGTGCTGTTTTTTATTTTTTTGCTGTTTTTTCCTGTTTTTTTTTTTTTTTTTTGCTGTTTTGGGTTTTCTTTAGCTGTTTTTTGCCGAAGATTGTGTCAGGAAATGGATAAGTACCCTTCTCTTTCTTTACAAAGAAACTGAGTTGGGTTTTTTTCACATTTAAAGCTGACTTTATGTCAAATATTGCCCTCGTTTGGATGAGTAAGCAAATAGCAGTATTTTCCCTAATAGTTCCTCAACACAATTCGCTTACAGCAAAAATGTACGTTATTAATTCAGATACTAAAAAAAAAAAAAATTAAAAAATTCATCGAAATTCTTTTGAATAAATTTGATCATGAGTCATGTCGACTTCAATTTTTATTCGAATTAATTTAATTGAAATAAATTTACGCTTAACGTTTCTTTCGCTTCATATTTTTGTGAATTTTCTTCTTAATTTCGAGTTTAAAAAAAGGAGAGCCAGTGTCAACCTTTGACCGTTAACGTGTGAACGTTCTGGAGTATGTAACTAAATGTGTCGGATTCAATATTCATCGTTGGCAAGCGAAAACCTATGTGCATTAAAAAACATGAATATGAAAAATAGAGATGTCTGTTTGATGCAGATATTGGATATACAGCTACTACTACTACTACTACTACTAATAATAATAATAATAATAATAATAAAAATAATAATAATAATAATAATAATAATAATAATAATAATGAAAAAGTCAAGATAACACCACTAATAGTAGGAACACTTGGAACGATACCGAAAAACTTTGAAAAAAAGAATGGGAGAAATTGGAATAATCAGAGGGATGACTAATAAGATACAACAGATCACAATAATGAAAACGACTGAAATATTAAGGAAAACCCTTGAATGCAGAAACCAACACACATGAGCTACAAGCATGAATTGAACATACAGAAAATGCTATAGATGCAAAACACAAAGAGCATCATGGAATAACGATAACTGAAACTGTATATTTGTTAGTTAATCCCCATTTTTTGTGTGTAGCCCATCAAAAACTGACGCCACACTATATAAGCGATGAGAGTAAAGGAGGATAAAAAGACCGAGGATAGAAAGCACTAGCCAGACCTCCGCTGGATGAGTGCAAAGGGGACTGAGACCTTGGGGAGGCTTATTGCCACCCAAATTCCAGTGAAGACCAATGGTCACCGTCAACGAGAAATCAATGGTAAGTGGTTGTAATGATAATGCAAATTCATCTGCAATGGTTATCAAAAGAGGTGGAGAGTACTGAAAATCTGGGGAGACTTGTTGTCACTCAGACTCCAAAGAATACAAGTTTTTCTCAAGGAGAAATGATGATGGCTTGTGTGACTATTCCTAGTGAATAATAATAATAATAATAATAATAATAATAATAATAATAATAATAATAATAATAATAACAATAACAGTAACAATAACAATAATAATAACAATAATAATAACAATAGCAATAACAATAACAATAACAATAATAATAACAATAATAATAACAATAACAATAACAATAACAATAATAATAATAATAATAATGATAATAATAATAATAATAACAATAATAATAATAATAATAACAATAACAATAACAATAATAATAATAATAACAATAATAATAATAATAATGTTTGAATTTCAAATCAAAAGATTTTTTATTATTCAATACATACATTTGAAATATTCTAACTCCTTATCCTATAGGATTTCAATGTCCACCATCTCTTCAGAGGAGAAACGATTAGCAAATAGTAATAATGGTTTACACCTTAAAATGCAAGACGTATTATGGGGAAAATTTAGGCGTTTGTAAAAAAAAAAAAACTAATAAAACTTGTGTGTGTAAATTAATTTTTACCCTTTTTTAATAATTATAAAACTATACTTTTTAGCACGCTAGAAATGAGTAAAAGTTATGGGGCGTTGACTTAGAATGAGTGCTTTATGCTAACTTTATGGTTGAAAGTTGTGCTCGTTTTTGCACCGGTTCGAGAAAATTTGTAGAGTAAATGTGATATTGTGATAACTAATCTCTATTACTCCCTATTAATCCCTAACCGTTCATCGAACGAATACCATAATACTTAGTTCGCTGCACCTTATCGTGATGTTAGCCAAGTTACTGTACCTTTCCCTCTCATTACAGGTTGTACCAAATGTACGAAACTAAAGACAAACACAAACATATTTGCGCACAACCATTTTTTTCTTCTACACATTATGCTTATCCACTGCCCAAAAGGCTAAATGAAAACGGCGCATATAACAAAGCCCACAATATATACAGGAAGATATTTCCCTCGTTTTTACTGTCTGATTTCAAACTTCTTCTCCGTGACGTCACATTCTAACAGGTCCTCTTAATCTATCACCTGACTTTTAATGGGATTTTCCACTTTATCTTTAATTATAATCCTATATTGAAAATACAGTTTTTAATATTATTTTTTTAATCAATAACTGTTTCATAAAGTCGTATTTTTTAAATACCCAAAAAAAAAATTCAAAACAAAGAAACAAAATATTTTATTATTTGATGCAGAAATTAGTTTAGTATGATGTGATTTTTTTTATCTGACACTGTTTGCTGCCGACTTTGAGTCACGTATTTTTCCGCATCATCTACCTATATTAAATTGTATTTATTATACAGTGATTATAATTTTGGTAAGTTGACATAAAAGTGTTGTGAAAATGTTTTGCTTGCATAATTATTTTTGTATTCTTCCACTAAAAGATATAATAGAAAATTTACTTGAAGCAACAAAATTGAACTAATTAATCTGAAGATTTTTTTAGGTGATTCTCTAGCAGTTAGAACTGAATTTTACTTACTGCCTTATCCGTTATGCTACGGGATCTTTTCGGACAATTCTGGAAGTTGGCGGCCAAATTCACAATGCGGGCAATACTAAGAATACAATTACGAATTACTTAGGACTTCTACTCAGCCATGACTGAAAGAACAAGAACATACTACCTCGTGGATTAAATATAGTGTTCGATTCGAAATTCCGTATAAATTCCCGTATGCGACATAAAAATTCTCGAGTTTGATAAGATACAGCTTAAGACGGTCCGGCGTTACGTTGTGAAAATAACACTCAAAATTAATTCATGATATTTATTTATTTATTAATAGTTTTGTATACAATACCACAGATGTATTCTCTTTTATTAAAAGAAAACAAGTTTTGTTTTTACATTGATATGCCTCTGTGGTGTATCTGTGGACATATCAGTCCGTAGTCTCGCGCATAGCGAACACACGGACACAATGCACAACACGTTCAGTTTGAGACACATACGGTTATTGCTCCTTGTTTCCAGTAGTTGCATGTTTCAGCCCATAGGTGACGATAACAACTTACTCTTCCATCTCTCTCTTTTCTTTTTTTCCCCGTAACACGAAACACTGACGGACGTGCCTCACTCGAGTTTGTTTTACACATGCAAACCGACTCGATGATAAGAGAACTACTGCGACAAATACAACTTTACAGAGGTAAGCTAAATTTTGCAAAAATCATTAACAAACGAACGGTACAATCACCGAATTAACTCTGTAGCTACATAAAACAGAATATGCTAATCTTAGTCCACTCATGGTCGCAAAGATCAACAAACGTGCACGTATACACACACACACGGCCTTATACATTTTCCACCAAAAATTACTGTATTTATATAAATGATTTTACTCGTTTTAAATAAAGTCTATGATTGTAAATAAATTATTTTAGTATCTATTTCATTAATTCATGTCGTTGAACAGGTGCGATGAATACTGCAGCACATCCAATCAACACTTTTTAAAATGCTAATTGTTTATAGATAAAATGACACTTGTACATTACTGTCACAGAAGAATTTTTTTAGTTTCACTTTGGAGCGTACTTATCAGGGGGAGACAATTCAATTTTAGAAGAATAAAGAAGACAATTCCAGAATTCTAAAAACTTTAAAGTCATTTTAGCATTAAAAACATCATAGATTTTGATAACTTTGATTCAATTTTGCATAAGAAATCTCTTGTAAAGAAAAACTCACACCCAATAATGAGTGTTTAAAGAAAACATTTGAATTATTTTAATATTTTATTATTTCAGAATTTTGACTAAGTTACAAAAAATTGAAATGTTATTTTAATCCAATAAATGTGCTAAAGAAAAAAATTCAAAACACACATGCATTCCATTAATGGCTGTCCATAATTATTTATGCAGTTTAAAAGTCGTACACTTTGACAACTTTCATTTATTTTGTGTATTAATAAAAAAAAAACTTCTGTTTTCTTAATTTAATTCAATTCAATGAATGTTCAGATAATTAATGTTGTATTTCTTGTTATTGTATCGTTGTTGAAATTAGTTATTTGTTAGGCATGAAATTGCATTATCTCCTCGTGATGCGAACTCTCGAATCTAACGCAAGAATACTCCAGACCTTTGATAAAAATACATCTATAATAGTAATCTCACCCGTTTAAATGTATGTATGTATATATGTATGTATGTATGTATGTATGTATATCTCGTAATAACTTTTGGTAGAGGCGGCGGACTTTCACGACATCGGTATCATTTTGAAGCTCGACCCATCAGACGACAAATACCGAAAAATTGGCTAAAAACACTAAATCCTTCACCCTCAACTCGACACTTTTCTACAGCAAGGGGTCGCTTTTTTGCCGATATTTTCGAAAGTCATCGCCTATTTCTGGTTGCCTAGCCTTAATTTAAACCTACGTCATTTCTGGTTCGGCGATGTGCGCAACGGCTAACGCGTCACGTTTTTTTTTCACTTCTTTTCCGCCTTTGGATTCGAGCCTGTCCGCATACTACCACCTTTTTTGCGCTCACAATTTATTTATTTATTTTTTTTTTTTTGCTCAACCAATACCCTTACATACATCTTCACTTTCTTTTTCGCCTTCGCGCCATGGGTTCGAACCTGCCTGCCTACTAAAACTTTTTTTTTTTTGCTCAACACACACCTCCAAACAACCAGGCATGCTGGGTACCTAGACTAGTTGTCAATAACTCGTGGTTTAGTACAGGTTAATTTTGTTACATATACGGATGCTTTATAAAAATTAGTTTAAATCGAAATTATTGGAATCTTACAGAATTCTGATTAGAAAAGTATTTTTAAAATTTTAATGTAAAATATAAAACATGCATTTTTATGAATAATGAGTTTTATTACATACGAGTCAATACTTATCAAGGCGCGAAGACCACTCGAGGATAAGAGTTAATGAGTATCGGGTTGCTAGCGAGACAACAGCGTACTGATCGTTAGTGGTGGAAATTGGGTAGAATTTGATTATTTAAGAAGACGATCCATCAAGAACTTGTTTACATTGAACTTGAAAACGACCGTGTTGTAGACAGCTGGAAATTAGACCCGCACTACAGTTCTACAGCCAGCCAGTTCTATGTAAGAAATTTTGTCCATGGAATGTGCGTTTAATTTTAAACGCAAACAGAAAATAGGATAAATTGTTGACAGTAGTTGCAGCTAGTTGAGCGTGTGTTGTGAATGTTTTGGAGGGAGCAACGATATATTGAAGTTCAGCCGAGCACTTGTCATGAAAATAACTATAGAGCAGAAACCTTCAGGCTAAAATCACACTGTAGTATCTGTTCTGATGTTACACTTAAATTAAGTTGTCCTATATTAAAAACGACTTTGTGTTACATTTTGCTTTGGTGGGGGAGGCAAGTAAATACCGATATATTTGTGACGTCTCTTCTGTTGAAAAGGTGTTGTAAGAAAGAGAAATGGATATGGCCTACTAGATTTTAGCTTGTGTTGATCCGTGTCGGCAAGAAAGAGTGTTTTTTGCGGCTCCTCAGATGTGGCAACAATAGTTCTT
The DNA here is from genome assembly GCF_053919585.1 of Euprymna scolopes. Taxonomy (NCBI): domain Eukaryota; kingdom Metazoa; phylum Mollusca; class Cephalopoda; order Sepiida; family Sepiolidae; genus Euprymna; species Euprymna scolopes. The sequence continues at coordinate 178,848,212 of NC_136482.1, forward strand.
TTCAGGGAGTATTATATATAGATAGAATATATGAGTAGAAAATAACCTGTAATGTTTTTGTTTTTTTTATTGCTAATACTTACGACATCATTGAAATGAAATCATAATTGAATTTTAAATGTTGTCAAAAATGCCTCCGTCCAGGCTCAAGAGACATTAAGAATTGATTTTATAATCTTATAAATTGAATTTTAAAAAATTCTTATGCTGCAATATTCTAAGTTATAAATTTATTTTATTTTTTACTAGAATATCTCGTCCTTTTCTTTTCTAGTTTTAACAACTAGTCCTTTAATTTTCCATGTTTAAGCTTAACCATATTACGTTTCATGCTCGCATTTTTCTATTGTAATCCATGATTTTTCCAGGCTTCCAGTAAATTCACTTGCTCTTTGTTTCATTTCAGTTTTATTTTTTGCCCCCATAAACTTAACATACATATGTAATAACAATGTACGGCACTCGTTTGCTTTCAATAAAATCTCCCCGATTATGTCCCTTTCATTCTCTCATTCTCTCTATTTCACTTGTTACTTCTCTTTTCGCGAGAGTGGTGAATTGGTAGCAACAGTAGTCGCTGAAGCGACGTGGTTGCTATGGAAACCAGTCATAAAAACGTCGCTCACCTCCTTACGTTTTTTACGATTTTGAACACCAGTAAATTCATCATAACTTTTGTTTTACTGAACGAAAACAGATTTTTTTCACAATATAACACACAAATGAGTTGTTTATAGTGAACGCTTTGTGTAGAACCACCACACATTTCGGTATCACTGCTATGCATACTGCTGTACATACAGCACCTATCCTTCCCAAATGGTCACCCATCTGGTGCTGGCCAAGCTCAACGTTACTTAACTTCGGTGATCCCGTGGGAACTGGTGCGTCAACGTTATGGTGTCGTATATTCATATATCTATATCTATATTTATATAGATATCTTTTTAATAACCGCTAAGGTAGCGGGGGGGGGAATAACAGCGTTTCGAAGTTGTTATTATCGCTAAAAAAACGCCAACAATCAATCTTAAATTTAAAAACGATAAAAAAATCGTGCGTTCGAGTGTTAAATGATCGTGGCACATTTGTACAGTATCGTATTGCGGCTACTGGTGTCATGAGTTCGATTCTAACCTATGCCGACGACGGCTAAAAGGTAGAAATATGCATTTCCATACGTATACTTTTATGCACGTACATAATATTTAATAACAAAAATATATCTATGTCTATATCTATATATGAGATAAATATGATGATACAAATATATATATATATATATATATAGTATATATATATATATATATATATATATATACAGGGTGTCTCAATAAAATGTATACACTGTTTAAATGACCATAAAACCAACATTTATTATAAGAAAGAGAAGTTTAATACTATATATTTGAACAAATATAGAAAGCAGCTAATTATCGAAATTGTTCAAATTATTGGCTATTGTGATCTATGAACAGCTGACAACGTTCACTGATTGAATCGAAAACGTTCCTAATCAGTTCAATTGGTATGTTGACACATCTTCTTTCAATGGTTGCTTTCAACTCATTCATTGTAACTCGTCTTGTGGGGCGAACGCTGTGTTTAAAATGCCCCCACCTACCCACTACAAAAAAGAGAAAAGTCTATGGGAGGGAGGTCAAATCTGGTGAGCGTGTACAGTACTCAATTTTTCCTCTCCTTCCTAAGCATCTGCTTCGCAGGTGACTATCAAGATATGCTCTTACGTCATGATGATAGTGGGGAAGTGCTCCATCCTGCTGAAAGTGCCTTCCTTTATTCCTAAACGTCTCTTGGGAACGTGGCATAGTGTATTTATGTAGCAAATTGAGATAATTTTAAGAGTGTATACATTTTATTGAGACACCCTTTATATATATATATATATATATATATATATATATATATATATATATATATATATATATATATATATAAAGGGTGTCTCAATAAAATGTATACATGTACGTAGATTACTGTTTTAAAAATAATAAATAAATAAAAATGTTATATACGTCCAAACAAATTAAAAAGGGCGACTTTCTAAGTAAATAAAAAAAAATGAGCTCCGAGGCGGAGCCAATATTAACCGTATGTATCGCTTGAAAAAAACAACAATAACAAAAATCTAAATTTATAAGCGATAAAAATAAACAGTATAATTAATCTAGGGATTATGGCCTAACGGTTAAGGCACCGGACTGTGGTAAACATGGTCTGAGGTTCGATCCCTAGAAACAGTTGAACTACGCTGATGAGAGGTAATGACCTCGAAACACGCGTGTACGTAGATTTAATGAGCTCCGAGGCGGAGCCAATATTAACCGTATGTATCGCTTGAAAAAAACAACAATAACAAATATATATATATATATATATATATATATATATATATATATATATATATATATATAATCGAGTGAGGACATTCGTACACGCATGTTTGGAGTATAATTAGGTTTTTATGTTGAAACGACTCGGAGATATCTATCAATATATTTTTTCATTTTAATATACTTTCGCACAAATCTTTCTATTATGTAACAAAATGTATACATATTCTTGATCCATTTACGTAATTTTAAAGAAATAATACTTTTCGTCACGAGTACCACGCTTATATACTAGTTCTGTATACTCACTATTCCAAAGCTACTTATAATATCTACTGACCTACACTGGTCACGGGTAGTCTAGTGTAGCTATAAAACCTTCAACTTTCCATAAGAAAGAGCTCATCAATGGCTGCCAAAAAATACCCAATCGCTAAAAGTTCTAAAATTTGATTTTCTTAAATAAAAGAAATACTTGATTAATTTTCGTGGTTTTCGGAATATAACAATTTTCATTCAGTAAACATGTTCCTTATTTTTATTTTTTTTAGAATAAGTGCAATTCTTAATAAGCACTCACCTTTTTTTATTGATATGCGTTTGTGGTGCATTAAATCAAACCTTTTACAAATGATTTATAGGTAACAGTAGCTGGCCGCCCGGCGTTGCCCGGTCGTACAATACGCTCAAACGTAATATTTTAATTGATGCCGATTGCATAAGTATTATTATTATAGAACTAATCCTCTATTGATTATTATATATTACGAGGAATCATTTGCCCGGTGAACTAATTCGCAAATAAATAAATAAAATAATAATTATAATGTTGTTCATCAAATATCGTCTGTATTTGTTTACAATATCACGTCAGCTGATATTTGGGTTTGATAATGAATTCTCTGGTAAAGTCATTTCTGATTAATGTTTAACTTTACAATATCCAAACGAAGAAATGATTTGAGGCGATTTTAAATGGCTCTCCTCTTTTATTATAAATTGAATTCATTAATAATAAGAAAAAAATAAAATAAAATAGTCAGATATACCCGAGCTCGAACAGTGAATCATCTGATCTGTAGTCGAATGCTCTACAACTGAGCTATATCTTAAGTTTTTTTTTGTTTTTTTTTAAGATTTGCTGAGATTTTATTATTTCTTTGGCCGGTGTTACGTAAAATGGTCCCCTGTAAAAATTCGTATTTTTTTTATCTATAGATAGGAAGAAAGACTATTTTTAAGATCGGATATTTCGATTTTCGAAAATGACTTGCTGAGATTTCATTATTTTCCTGGCCAGTATGAGGTATAATATTCGCCTGTAAAAATGATTCTTTTTATCTATAAGAGAGAAAGACTATTTTTAAGATCCGATTTTTTCGATTTTCGATACTTATCGGATGAATGTCTTTACAAAACATATCAAAGAACACTGCCAGACATATAAATTAACTTTGTGTGAAATTTGCAAAAAAAAAACAGACTCAGCCGTTTCGGAACCTATGAGAAAGGAACTCACACACAGAAAGTAATTTTTATATAATAGTAGAGACAAAGACAGAAACAGAGATTCTCGATATCTTTACTAAAAGGAAAATATCATGTTTTATATATGTACATGTTGTATATATGTACATGTTTTATATATGTACATGTTTTATATATGTACATGTATATATGTACATGTTTTATATATGTACATGTTTTATATATGTACATGTTTTATATATGTACATGTTGTATATATGTACATGCTGTTACATGTACGGGTTTTCTACAACACAAAAAAAATCGCTGAAGAGTTTCAGAATTATAATTAGATGAAAAATAATTTTGACATGAGATGTAATGTAATGTTATGACCCTTTAGGCTGTGATCATAGCGTAGTATCTGTTAACTGTGGCAAGCGTGGTCAAGAGTCAAAACATTATTATTATTGTTATTGTATTCTTATTAATTCATTTGAGCGACGGATAGTCGCTGGATCAGTTATTATGATTAGAAGAATAAACAATAAATTGCGGAAGAAATAATTGACGTGTGAATCGCAAAATGAATGTGAAAATAGAAAATATATGTAAACATTATTATGGGGTTTTGAATAAACAAATAACTAGTTGTGGATTAGGTTCGTCTAAGACACGTAATTAGGTGACGTAAGAGAACACGTCATGTAGTTAGTTTTGGAGAGATTCAGAGAGTTGAGGATTGACCACCAGAGCGGACAGACGTCTAGATAGGGGTGGACAGACAGCTAGGAAGCGAGCTGTAAGAATAGAAATGTAGGCAAACTGCAGATCCTATGAAAACCATTTGAGACAACTGTAATAAATTTATATTATAAAAATATAAAGAGTTGTTTTAACGGTTTCACAAATAAGAACAGACGTCTCAAAAATGGTTCGTCACGGAACAGCGGGAAGTTAAAAGAACTCTTCAAGAAAAAGGTATGAAGCATATATCATTCTTCTTACATATGAACTGTAAAAATATCCCGTGTGATAAGTCTGATACAACATGATTCAGTTTACACGTCAATATCATATGCTCCTAACTAAACGACATACATACGATTTATACGTTTATTATCTGTCTGTTAAAAGAACAATATCTTACATCCACTAGATAACACATGACACGTTTTAATACATCATCTCCTCCAATATAAACCAATATACAACAGGAAAACTTTTTTTCCATTTATATAAATTTCAATGTTTCGAACGAATTTAAACGAATTAACATTGAACTAGTTATTTTATTATTTTTGCTAATAATACATCATAGAACAATCATTCAAGGAGAGTAAAAAGGGGATCTCGAATCTGTTTCCCGTATTTTGTCCTTTAGTCCTCACATTCCATCAGCGATGTTTCTTGACAAAAAGGAAAAAATTGCTGTTTTCTGCATCGGAATTTATTCCATCTAAGACTTATCGTTGGCAAACTTTTGACTTTGAAGTATTACTTTTTTCGTCTTAGAACAAGTTGCTTCAGGCTTACATTAAATAAGAAATTAAACTAAAATGGAACTTTTAATAGTCGAATTTAATGTCGTTTTAAGTAGGAAAATAATAGATTAATAAATAAATATACATTTTTTTAACAGAAAAAATAACCAAAAAGGAAAACAGGAAAGGCAAACTGTAAAGTCTTCAATAATAACTTCCAGTTGATGAAAGTCTACGGAAAAAGGGGAAATTTAAGGCACAAAGTGCTCGCCTGCATGTGTGTATGTATCAGCGTGCGAACTTGTGTGTGGGGGGTCTGTACGGGGAGGGAGTATCTACACAACTCAGAGATCTTCATAGGCAACTAAATCAATAACGCCCTACAGATAGATGCGTGTCCTCCTCCTACCAACACCGCCACGGTTACTACTGCGAATGCTACTACTACTACTACTACTACTACTACTACTACTACTACTACTACTACTACTACTACTCACACACGCACAATACGAGTATATATATATATATATATATATATATATATATATATATATATACAGGCGGCAAAAAGAAAGTCCGCAATTGTAATTTTTTCCAAAACTGCAGATTTAAGCTAAATTTAATGTAACTGTTTAAACAACCTATACCTCATTTGATTATCCTTTTATTCTTCCATAATTTTACCTGTTCATATTTGACTTTTGATTGAAATATTCTAGTGTTCACGTCAATTTAAAAAACTAACTTCAAATTGAAGAAGCAACAAGAAAGTCCGCACAATGGAAAATTGTTATTTAAATGTAACTGTATGACATTAATGCAGCACAAATAGAACAGGAACACAATTAACTAGTTAATATTTAGTAGTATAGCCCTTCTGCAATTTGACAGACTGCGATCTTTTGGGAATTCCTTGAATTAGACTGCAGGGCATCCCACTTTTCTTTAATTTTTGTTAAAAGTTCTTCCAAATTTGAAATGTTATCATTGCGTAGCTGTTGCTTGATGTAATGTCATACGTTTTCGATAGGATTGAGGTCTAGAGATTGTGCAGGCCAATCCAAACACAGAATATCATGCTCTTCCAGGAACCTCTGTACATTGCCAGCTGTGTGAATGGGAACATTAATCTGAATGAAGATGGGATTATCATCCAAATTCCAACCAAAGTAAGGTAAAAAATGCCCAGTCAACATATTAATGTACTTGGTCGAATTAATTCGATCTTGCAAGCGAACTATAGGCCCTGGACCATTGGTACTCCATTAGTACTCCAACGTTGAAACTGAGAACCTACGATTAAAGTCTTCGTCTTTCCTCCGATGGACTACTGCCTACCATCACAGACTAGCCTATTGAACTTGCCTTCGTCGCTAAAAGGCACTTTTGACCAATATGTAGAGTCATGATCTTCATTGCATTTGACGAAGTCCAGGTGGCACTTTCTGTTCTTTACAGAAATTATTGGCTTGCGTCTTGTAACATACCCCCGCAAATTAAATTCCTTTAATCTGTTCTTGACAGTAGAAAGAGAGAACTTTTTAACAAGATTGTCCTGTTGTTGGATTTCGGGAGCCGTTTTAAATCTGTTTCTTAGGCTCCGGATCTTGATAACATTGTCTTCCCTGTAAGAAGTAACTCTAGTACGACCAGATTTAGGGGCATCACGAACAATGCAGGGTTTTTGGTGCTTTTGCAGTCTTTCGTACCGTTTTCTCATCACACTCAATCTGCGGCCGATTTCTCGATTGGATAAACTAAAAAGATGGAGATTAATGAGCTCCTGATGATCACTAAGAGAAAGTCGTGGCATAGGGACTAAACGTTACGTTGTCTAACCTGAAACAACAACAATTACGATTAGAGATGTTTTGTTGCCTGTTGGTGGATATTTTAAACTGATTTAGGGGTGATAATTTAAGCTGGTTTTAAGCGAATTTGTAACTGGGGATTTTCTTTTTGCCTCCTCAATTTAAAGTTATTTTTTTTTAAATTGGCGTGAACACTAGAATAGTTCAATTCTTTTTACCGGCACTGTATATCTATATATATAGGCGAGCTAATCAAAGTTTGTTTCCGTAAAGCTTCTATTTTTTGCCAGAAATCAAGGGAGTCCCTTTCTGGAACTAAAACTTTATCTGTAGAGTGTTTCATTAAATTCCCGCTTTATGTCGCAAAAGAGTTAGTAAACAATTAAAGACTCTAGAGAACACCATAGGTTGTTCTCAAAGAGAAATATTTGATGATTATCAGTGTGACCACTTCTAGTTAGTAAATAATAATAATAATAATAATAATAATAATAATAATAATAATAATAATAATAATAATAATAACAGCACCAACAACGCTTACTTAGAAATTTTGGAATTAGATTAAAAAATAGAAGATTAAATAAAGGAAATAATAGGAAAAAAAATCGAAAAAAGAGTAAGGTTGGGTCAAGATTGAATCGGAAAAAACAAAATATCCACAGAAAACACATGAGCATATTTCGATATGCGGCAGAGTATTAATCAATGGAAAGAAAATAAGTTGAACAAAATAATAATCTCCTTACTTTTATATAATAAAAATCTAATATATAAAAGGCTATATGTCTGTCTGTCTCCATATTTTCAAACTTTATCTCCACCGAAACTAATAGTCGCAGAGCGACGCTAGGGGCCTCAAATGATTGGATTTTTACGGGCAGTTCTTTTATTTTTGTTTATCCGGTTAAAATAGTTTTTAAGAGGTTAAAAATTGGTTAAAATTGAAAAAATCGTTATAAATTTTGTACATTCATCTTAGTTTATTTTTAATTGGTTCATATGCGTTTCATGTTGGTACAGTGGTAACGTCACCAGCTTTTAATTATACAGTTTTTCTTTCGATTCTAGCTGATGGCACCTAAATACATTTTTGTTTTTACTTTTGAAATCACGACTCCAGTTGTAATTTTTCTTGGCAAAGGCTAATCGTTTAGTCTTCATCACACATGTTAGGCGAACAGTCTTCATCACACATATTAGGCGAACAGTCTTCATCACACATATTAGGCGAACAGTCTTCATCACACATATTAGGCGAACAGTCTTCATCACACATATTAGGCGAACAGTCTTCATCACACATATTAGGTGAACAGTCTTCATCACACATATTAGGCGCGGTTTTCATGAAGGTCTTTTATGATTTTTCTCCAAATTCCCGTGAACAACGCCCGAAAACAGGCATAGGTTCCATGTCAAAACTCTTTCCACCAAAGCACCCAAATTATGTTTATAGAACTCAGTGGCAACCTCCTAACTATCCTTTCCATCAGATGATTGTTTCTAATGGTGGCTTTTCTCGGTCTTCTGCCCTTATGCAAATCCATGTAGAAGCCATACTGATTGACTTTCTTGATTGATTGATGCACGGCGGTTTTATTGAACTCCAGTTTAGCACAAGTTTTACGTTCTAATAATCCTTTACTATGTAAAGCAACACTTTATTCTCTTTGGACTTCGTGACTTTTTTCAACTCATTTTTACAATTTTAGAAATTCGAAATATTAAGCTCGAAACCACTTCAAATGTCAATTGTGTTGGAAAAAGAACGTTTAATGAGCTATCAGATCTAAAACAATAACGAAACAATAAATGCCATATAATCTCAAAAATAGGAAATGAGAAATATTATTTGCATAGGTGGTCTTAAACTTTTGGTGGTGACTGTAATGTAGCGACACTAAAATAATGTTTATTTGAATAGAAAAAGTATATATATATATATATATATATATATATATATATATATGAACATTTTCAGTTAAATTATGTATAATTAAAACAAATTGTTGCATATAGGAGTTTGAGTGTGTCTACGTGTCTAATACTTATAGTGGCTCTTCGCTATCTGAACCCAAGCTATATTTGTGACCTATTGAGTTCGTTCTCTGATCGTCTGTGTGAGCGCGTGTGTGTGTATGTGTGCGTGTGTCATACATGTATTCGAACTACCTTATCAACTGCATCTTTGATCTATTGGTCTACCTGGAATTTATCTGTTTTGGAAGGAAGCTGGAAACTGAACGAATGCATTTCACTCCAAAACGATGACTAGATTTATATATAGTTTTTAATCACTTTCCAGGTGTCGACAGCAGAACAATGGAAAGTGAATATCTTTGATTGTGGTTAATTCTGATCTCCAATTTGGAGACGTCATCTCCTTCTCAAACCGTCCGACATCCAAATTCCAACTCTACTCTATGCCCAGCCAACCTGATCACGTGGTAACAACCATGTCCTTCCGATCAGCTATTTTTAGAACTTCTGGTGCAATTTGTCCATTTTACACCTCAATATGTTTTGACAACTTTTATCAAAACATCTGCACATCTCATCTCTTGTTATCCTTGTCATTTAGTTAGTTAGATAGATAGATAGATAGATAGATAGATATAGATAGATAGATAGATAGATCGAGATAGATATATATATATAGATAGATAGATAGATCGACAGACAGATAAATAAAAGACAACAACATAACGTATTTCTTGTTTGACAAAGGAATACAAATAATTATTAAAGTTTTTTGCTTAATCAATGGATTTTTTAATGAATGGCTCATCTCATCGGAGGAAATGTTATTAGCAAACTAGATATGGGTATTAACAAATTTTGCTTATTAGCACGTAAATTGAAAATTAAAATTAAAATGATAGTGTAAAAAGGATACTCCAAGTTAAATGAATACAGGAATAGTTGTAAAATCAAATGAATATTATTACTTCATACTAATATTTATTTGGACTTAATGAATTATACAATCTGTAATCCTACAGCATTTCAGTATTTTATATATATATATATATATATATATATATATAATTATTACTATAATAATTTTTAAATACCAACAGACACTAGTGTTTCATCCTTTCGGGAATCCTTAGTGCAGGGTGCCACGATTACTACCTGTCAGGATATTCGAACCAGGCCTGAAACCATTTCTGACTCCATTAGAAAGGAACAACTCATACGGTCAACTTTAACCGTGATATATCGTTGAAAATTAGACATTGATATATTCTATTTTTGATGACAAGACGTCCGTCCAGAGTAATCTAATGATTGTAAGATCATAATCGGCACATCCAAGCTTAAGTAACCGACTTTCATATATATATATATATATATATATATATATATATATATATATATATATATATAAAGCTGAATGTCTGTGTGTATGTGTGTGTGTGTGCCTGGTCACGAATAGGCTCCCATATGGTTGACTATTATAGAAAACTGATCACATATATTGATAAAAGATGTATCGAGACACAGGAATGGGTATGTTTGATCTGGCAGAACGGTGGTTCATTAAAATTTTGGGGTCTGCGTTCGTGCCTGGTCCACAAATTATGGAAATAAAAAAATTAAAAATTAAAAAAAACGTTTACAAGTGTTTTTGATATAGATGTACATAAGAATACTTTGATAAGTATGTTTTAACTTAAATAGAGATGGTATAATTAAATTGTGGGGTCTGCGTTCGCGCCTGGCTTCCATAGAATGGAAATAGGCACAAACTTTAATAAAGACTTTTCCTATCTATCTGCGTAAGTATACTTTGATAATTATGTTTCAGTTTGAAGAAATATGGTATAATAAAATTATGGGGTGTTCGTTCGCACCTGTCCTCCATAGAATGGAAATATGTCACAAAGTTTAACAACGTTTTTTTAATATAGATCCACAGAATATTGTGATAAGTGTTTCAGTGTGAACAGGTATGGTATAATTAATCATGAGGTTTATCTATTTTATTTTTACTTTCATCATATTTTGCTTTGGTTTTGATACCCCCAAATTCGAAGCTATCTCTTTCATAAATCAGAGTCCATTTTCTGTAGGCTTTTTTTGAGCCCAGTCAACGACGGGTACTATTGCTAGTATATATATATATATATATATATATATATATAGAGAGAGAGAGAGAGAGAGAGAGAGAGAGGGGGGGGAAGAAATAGATACATATTAGTTTACACCTCTGACTTCTTCAAAGCATATCTCTATATTTTAACGTTTTGCTTAAAGTGTTGATTTAAAAGTAAGTATCTCATTTCTGTCGCGCAATATTTAAAGTTCTATATCATCTTTGTTTATTAATCATTAAATCGGATCTGTATTCTGATTTGATTTCATCATTTACCAGCTGTAATTCCTCAACTAATACTATGTTTCGTACAATGTTTGCAGAGATTAAAGAAATTCTGATAAAAAAAAAATTGTCTACCGAGCTACGTTGTAGGTCGCCAACTTAAACACTCGTTAACCGCCACATAGAAAAGCAGCAATATTATCATCAACTTATTCTACTGCAATCATTCACCGCAATTTTAGAGTAAATGAAAAATAATAACAAGGAACATTACACACACACACACACACACACACACACACACACATATATATATACACATATATATGATGATATTATAAACTCAATGTAAAATAAAATTGACTTAGGAGATAGAGACCAATGTTATCTTATCTAGTTATTTATTTTTACAACTTAACTTTCTAACTTTAAAAAGAATGAGTGACGCAGACAGACAAACGTCGAAATAACATTCATCTTAGATTATTCTGCATAATTAGCCGTGTATTGTTCGCATTGCTTCCCGGTAGAGACTGATATACAAACCTCAGTTTTCTCTCGCTCAAAAAACGTTGAAATAATATTAGAACTATTGTGAATTCAAGAAAGCAAGTTGATACAGCGATTCCAGGTGATTAAATAACTTACTGACTAAATGGTTTTCTAACGAATGATAAAAAATATAAAAAATTAAATTATTGTTTTTGACGTTTTAAAGATTAAAAAACTTCCTGGACTATATATATATATATATATATATATATATATATATATATATATATATATATATATATATATATATATGTATGTATGTGTGTGTGTGTGTGTGTGTGTGTGTGTGTGTTATAAAATCAATGTAAAATAAAAGCGTGATAAATCAAGGTTTTCAGATTTTTCAATATATATTTGAGGAACTCGTTTGCGGGCACCGATCCCATGAGCCAGACGGCAAAGCTGCCAATAATAATAATTGTTGAAGGTGCAAACTGTTGTTCAGCATGCGTGCTAGTTTAGCGGCGCTGAAGAGCTGTGATACAGGGAAACAGCACGTGTGTGGATGGCTACTATATATCTATATCTACACACACTCTCATATATATATATATATATATGTATGTGTGTGTGTGTTTGTGCGTAGTCATCCGCATACAGTACTGTTTCGTTGTGTCACAACTCATCAGTGCGGCTAGACTAGAACCTCTCCCAAGCCGAGTATTGAACCTAGAATCATCGCGTTGACAGTCGGCAGTTCTACTCATCGAACCACAGAAGCGGCGCCCGTAAATAACCACCACAAATGTATATTTTAAACAAACATTCGTCCACCACTTTTATAGTGCTCAAACCGCTTGTTTACAAACAAACAGCGAGCCTCGCATTTTTGAGCCAATTAAGTAGCGGGTGAGAGTACTTGTGACAGTGCTCTACCCAATGAGGCTGAAGAATTTAATTAAAGCTATATAAAGACTAGATTTAGCTTTTTAATAAAATCAAATATATGTACTAGCAGGGAGATCCGACGTTGCCCGTGATTGAATGAGGATCAAAGAATATTTCTCACTCCTATGTTTTTATTGTCATCGAATTCCGTGAAATCCCCAGGGAGGAAGCTTCACATGCCTCCATGCAGTAACTTAGTCCAAAATATATGTTATTCTACATTGCACTCTAGAGAACTTTTATAAAATTATTTTATATAAACTTCTTTTCAGTTACCAAAAGAAACATTAAGAAAAAAATATATATATAAACACGTAAATTTTCAAGTCTTATAAAATTCTTTGCACTTAACGAAAAAAAAAATAGTTAAGAAATTTACGTGCGGAAGTTAAACTTACAGATCCCGTCATGCAAAAAAAACAAACAAAAAAAACTCGCTGTCAACTTACCCACAGTAGAATTTTCACAGCCCGTTGTTCTATCATTGATGCTAAGCGACGACATGGACAAACTGGCTTTACCGATGATAGATAAATTAAAATGACGGTTTCGATTATCGGTAATTATCAGGGATATTCTGCTATAAAACTTAACTAAGATTACTCCCAGATTTATACACTAAAGTTCTGTAAATTTTAAAGAAAATCTGTTCAGCCGTTTCGGAATCTATAAGGAACGAGCTCACACACACAGACAAATGTTTATTTATACAACTGTAGAAATATACTAGCAGGGAGACCCAACGTTTCCCGGGATTGAATGATGATCAACAAATGTTCCACCCTCCCAAACTTTTATTATCATAAAAATCAGTGAACTCGCCAATTTTTTATAATCAAATCGAGTGTTTGCCTGCTCTAGTTAGGGCCCTCTTCCCTCCACACAGCTTCATATGTTTCTTCACACTGACTTAATCCACAATACATTGTAGTATACATTGCACTGTAGAGAGTCTCTTGTTGATTTTATAAAATTATCTGTAAATAATGGCTTCACTTAAAGTTTAAAGTGCAAAAATAAAAAAAAAATCATGGTTTAATTGTACGTTAAACGGAAACATTCATTTCGAACGCGCCCTTGTCTTGTAAAAGAATTACTGTTGATTTTATAGACTGGTCTTTTCTGCTTGTGCTGTTGATACAACTTCTAAAATACACTTATGATATTAGGTTGTATAAAAGTGTTAACTTTAGTCAAAATCGGACTTCGTTCTCCATTCGGAGTTCTTCGATTATCGATTTTCGATAATTATTAGACGCATTGAAATGCATGACTTACGTAAGAACACTCACAAGTATTCGTGTAAAGTTTCAAGAATATTGGCCACACCATTTCCTAGTTTAGCGGCAACGAACTCACGGTTACTGTAATCAGTTCAGAGGTTCTTGTCTGTGTGAAGGCAATTTGTGAAAAGAAATGTAAACGTAGACTAATAACTGAGAGTCTACTATGAAACAATCGATTTATTCAATATAATATTATACCCTCCATACTTCACTCAAAAAGTAGTTTACGTGTTGAGCAAGCTCAATTTCACTGTAAATGAAAATCAGCGTCTTCTTGCAAGATGAGAGAACGAAACCTAAAAAATCTAGGAAGGGTGGTTACACCTAAAACCATATAGACAACCATCACATTCCTTACAATGAATTTTGAACTGTGAGAATACACCAATTATTGACCAAGATATGACGTTTATTGCTTTCCTTTCTAAAATGTATCAAATTTATCTCGAACACTCTGCGTATATGAAAAACTTCTGTCCATTATTTTTCTCGCAGTATTTTCTTTGGCAAGTGGGATCAAGAATGGTAATTTCGTCTTATTCTCTGAACAATCATATACCCCTTCAATTTGACGGCTTATTAAACAAATTTCTGAGCTCGATAAACCTTCAAAGCAATTTATTGATAACAATTTTTTTCCACGCGTCGGGGAGGTCAGACTGGTCAGGCCATATTAGCATATCCGTCTCCTGTTTTTTTAAGTAAGATTCTGATAAGAAACCAATCATTTATATAATAAACACATCATTGTATAATTTCGTCAATATTCTTTAACTGTTTAGAATTATAAATATACTTTTACACTTTCTTAACGAGTCTAGTAACCTAATCACACATTCACACGTATATATATATATATATATATATATATATATATATATATATATATATATATATATATATAAAGAGATACCCCGGCGTTGGTCGGTCGTAAAATACGCTTAAATATGATATTTTAATTCATGCAGATTTTGTATTTATTATTATAGATCAAATTTTCTATTTATTATTATATTGTACCGAATAGATATAGTAATTATTTCAGATACAAAAAAAATGGTTTTGCTTCCATCAGCTGGAATCAAAACCAAACCATTCAGCGCTCCAGCCATAGTCATTATCGTCTGAACTATCGCCAGATTGATAAAAAAAAGAGGCTAAATTTAAAGCGAATTCAAGCTAAAACTACATACGTACGCAGGCTCAGAAGATAGGCGATTTATTCCTTTTAAAGTTAACTATTTCGTTTTGTCAATTTTTTACTCCTTTGCAACTATTTTTATGAGCTAAAAAAGCAAATCGAAAGTGTTCCCGAAGTCCAAATACTATATATGTCCAATTTCAGGTGTGTACAAACATATTCAATTTAATATTTAATAGAGACGTTTCGCACACACAGAGACAAGGTCACTTATACATGCATACACACACAGACCCACACACATATGAATTAATAAATATATATATATGTGTGTGTGTGTGTGTGTGTGTGTGTGTGTGTGTGTGTGTGTGTGTGTGTGTGTGTGTGTGCCTCTGCATGTGTGTGTGTGTACTATAAACCGTGTCAATGCCCTAGAACGTTTTCAGCTAAAATCCTTCGCAATTATACGCAATACAGAAATTATGCATGAAAAAATTAAGTTTAATAATTAAAATGAAATTAATCATCTAATAAGAAACATAGAAATAGATAAGTAGTTATTTAACGCTCGTTTGTCAAAGGAAGATGCTAATTAGTTAACCTTCATGAAGTCGCTCGCATATCCATGACTGATTACATTAAGAAATTCGTTTTAATAATTTTTAAATAGAAAAGATAGTCTTTTGATATCAATGTATATATTAGGCTTTTATTAGTAACAACTTACATACCGCTGTTTCGGCCCACTGTTTGCATACAAGTATATAATAGTTCATTATTACTTTGTACCACTAGGTAATCGCATCAGCGCATAGAAAAACGATTTTCTAAAATTTCATATCACATGAGCAATACCTTCTTAAGATAGCAGGTATTCCCGTTTTTATCCAAAACATAATGCGTCAAGCAAGCGTTATCCAAATTTTATAATAAATTACATTTATCTTTTTTTATCTCCTTTAGGTCTGTATGAGTAGAGACTAATTCCGTTTCTTATTATTTTATCGTTCTTACTTTTACAACATTTGGTAGTCACAGAGTCTAATATAAATTTGCAGCAGCTTTTTATAATTCAATTTCAAATAAACGATATTATTTTTATTAATCAATTTTAATAAAATTGTTTAATAAATTTTTACCAACACACAAGTTTATTACTTTAAACTAATAACCATAATACTTATAATCGTACATTTATAATATCGCTAAATTTTGTTTATATTTTGCAGTAGTAGTCAGTAAGCTTCGCAGCAGCTTCCTATAAGTCAATTTTCAAACTGCCAACATCATTAACCATTATTAAATTTTCAATATTATTATTCATTTCAGTTTAATCAACATGGGGGGGGGTCAGATTTAAACCGTAGTCATTTTAAGCGCATACTTATTTTTCCAATATCGCGAAAGTTTACTTATATTTTTCGATGGTAGTCAAAATTTTCTGTAAGTTCACATCGTTTTTTTCTAATACAATTTCAAACTACCATTAATCAATTTTCAACATTATTATTTAATTAATTTTAATCAACATATATGTTTAATATCAGGCTCGCGGCAGCATTCAATTCCAAACTACTAACATTACTTTTCATAAATAAACTTTTTACTATTATTGTTCAATTAATTTTTATCAACATACATGTTTTTTTATTTTCAGATTTTAAACTAAATAAATTTAAGCATATACTTATATTTACAACATCGCAAAGGTTCGCTTGCGTTTTGCGATTGTAGTCATGGAGTTTAATGCAAAAATTGCAGCAGATCTTTATAATCCAATTTCAAACTGCCAACATTATTATCCATTAATCAAAGTTTCAATATTATTATTTAAATCAATTAAACCAACGTACATGTTCTGTCTTATAAAAAATCGCCAGGCCCTTCTGTTTGTGACAAAACTCAAATACACTTGTGATTTTAAGTAGTATAAGGGTGTTAACTTTGCTGAAAATCAAACTGAATGTTTTCGATTACTGATTTCCAATACTTATCGGATTCATTCCAATACAAAACATCTAAGACCTCCCAAACATATAATGGTCTTGGACATAACCTTAAACTATATCCGATGGTGAGGCCCCAGCTTGCGGGCTTTGGGGAGTGTGAAGCCACCCCTTAATTGCCATTGCTCCCAGGTTCACTCTGACTCGGAGTGGTAGTACCTGTTAAGGTCCCAACTATGGGTTGAATAGAAACTGACTTGAAAAAAAAAATATATATATATATTTTATTAAAAACTTTTTCTTCAAAATAACTGGATTTGGCATTAAATGACCTGAAAAGGGTTGATATGCCGTAAAACAAAAACAACCAACCAAACACATAAAATACATTTGCATGTAATTAAAACAAAAATCGGCCCAGCCTTTTCCGAATCCATAGAGAATAAGTCCATCACTGTATTATTTTCTAACAAAATATGTCAATATATATTCTCCTTATTGTATCTATAATATTTACCTAATATATATATATATATATATATATATATATATATATATATATATATATATATATATATATGTTGTGCTTATCTTGTGCTTCCTTTTTAAAATTAAATATGTTTTTAACTCTTTTTCAAGATGGTTTTTTAACATGTTTTATTAATCATTTGTTCATTATTATAAGCTCTATTTCCTTTTCGGTTTTATTGAGCTTTTACATCTGGTTGAGATTACTTTACTTGTAAATATTAACTCTTTAATATTCATAATATATTTTAAGTTTACCATTTTGATTGCCTTGGTAAACTTAGTGTATTTTTTATTTCTTTATATATATATATATATATATATATATATATATATATATATATATATATATATATATATATATATATGACTATACCAATGAACTCTATGTAAATATTGTATATACTTTCTTGCTTTCAGTCTATCTGCTCTATTTTATTTTTATGTAGTTGTTATTTATTTCCGTGTATTCAGTCGAGTTTCAACATTAAGTAAACGTAATTGATAGTGGGTTCTTAGGTGATTTTAAACCACATCATTTTGCATACATTCATTTCCCAAGATGGTCCAAATTCATACAATAGTCTGGTGGCTTGAAGTGTTCCATATTATATTCATTACTATAATTCGTCCGTTCCTTCGGTACATTTGCATAGTGGAAATCTTTCAAACTAATCTTTCCGATGAATAAATATACGTTTTTTTTTTGTTTGTTTTTTTTTGATTACTTTAAAAAGGTGTGCTAATATTGTTTAATAAACAAAGTATCTCCTTCTTCGGAAACATTATTTCCTAATGGTTGTGTGCTTCATGTTATTAGGTTGGTGCAAAAATAATGTCGTTTATATATATATATATATATATATATATATATATATATATATATATATATATATATATATATACTAGCATTTCAGCCTTGCGTTGCCCGGGTGTTTGGAGGTGTATGTTGAGCAAAAGAAAAGAAAAAAAGCGGTCAATTTTTAAAAACTTTGACCCCTATCATGACCCCTTAACATTTATTGTTTGGGTCTCAAATCAAGTTATTAAGTTAGATCCATGTTCAAGGAACCTATATCTAAAATTTCAAGTTTTTGGACCCAAAATTGGCGGAGGAGTTTGGTAGAGTTCTCAAAGGTCAAATCGTTGAACTTATTGATCTCTTAACAGCCATATTTCTGGCCGAAAACGTATCACACCGATTTTCCCAAATCGCAGTACCCTGTATATCAAATTTGAGTCTGTAGACTTAAAATTGACAGAGTTATTGCGCAGGGAATGTACACACACAGACACAGACACACACAGACACACACAGACACGTTCACTTATATATATATATATATATATATATATATATATATATATAGAGAGAGAGAGAGAGAGAGAGAGAGATAGAGAGAGAGATAGATAGATAGATAGATAGATAGTTGACATTATTTTTGCACCAACTTAATACAATTTTTAAAAAATCATCTCAAGTGTACGAGAAGAATTCAAATATATATTCTCTTATATGTAATTTATACTACATAAGATAGTTCCATATAAATAAATAACACTAAGTGCTAATTTAGATAGCTCATAATGCAATAATAGAGTTATTAATGTGTCTAAAAGATATTACAGACGTATTATTGTTCATTTTGTAAATGTGA
The DNA here is from genome assembly GCF_053919585.1 of Euprymna scolopes. Lineage (NCBI taxonomy): Eukaryota > Metazoa > Mollusca > Cephalopoda > Sepiida > Sepiolidae > Euprymna > Euprymna scolopes. The sequence goes on from NC_136482.1 coordinate 178,867,657, forward strand.
GGCTTTTGTTAGTAACAACTTGCGACAGCGGTTTCGGCCCAAGAATGGCATATAAGTATATTCATTAATTATACTTTTACACAAATGGACAGTCTCATCAGCGCATAGAAAAATAAAATAATTCCATAGAGTTTTCACATTGTATGAGCAGGACTTTGTTATTATATATTCAATTTACGACCGACTGACGTACGACAATAACAAACACGCATATATCACCTACATTGAGTTCATGCTTCCAATCAGGCAGCTTCGCTCGGCGGGACACCTGTTTCGAATGAAGGACACAAGACTGCCCAAAATCGTGTTCTATAACAAATCGTGCCAGGACAAACAGGACAGAGTCGCTTCGCATAAGCGCTACAAGGTTCTGCTTAGGCAACAGTTGCGCACAGTTAACATCCAAGAGAAACACTGGCAGGCAGGGCCAAGGACAGAGATAGTTTGAGAGCTTTATCAAAGGAAGGCACTGTGGCTTGGGAAATCAACCGAAGAAAGTCGCAGAGGGTAAACGAAGAAGAAGGAAAGCGTCATCTACCTAGGGCCCCTGTTCACAGAGTGTGCACGTCGGGGATCGATCTGCACTCACTAGAAGGACAACCTTCCCATTGATGCTCAGATCCTTGGAACCAGTTATTGATTCTCGGATCCTCGGAACTATATATATATATATATATATATATATATATATATATATATATAAATTAAGAAAATAAAGCTTAGTTACATATAGACTTTATTAAATTATCAAGTAAATAAGGGTTACAGAGAGAGAATTAAGTGAGAAACCCGTTAAGGCCATAAGATTTTGAAGCTAAATGCTTCTCCTCAAAAGATGTGAAAAAGTCGGCATTATGCAAAAGTAAATGTAAAAAGAAAACACCGACTATGAAAGCATCCAGATAAGAAATGAAAAAAAATTAGATTACTATTGGAAAAAATATTTTATATGGGGGGGGGCGATATTATAGAGGAAAAGAAAGAAGGGACAGAAAAAAAAAACAACAAATGCTAAAAGAATATACGGAACAATGCATGAAAAAATGAAATACTAATCATTTATTTTAAAAATAAAATTAGCAAAAAAAAAAAATTTTATATCTTAAAAAATATTTTTAAAACTTCAAAAATTTTAAAATTAAAAGCAAATTACAATTAACTTCTGATAAAAACATTTAATTATAAAATATAAATAAAGTAAGGCAAATCAAGTACAAAGAAGTAAGAGAGATAATACACACACACACACACACATATATATATATATATATATATATATATATGTATATATATATATATATATATATATATATATATATATATATATATATATATATTTGTTATTGTCGTATGTCGGTCGGTCGTAAGTTGAATAAGACGTAAGTCGACCACGAACTGTATTACCTTTTTATATGCTTGTCATTCTATATATCAGTATAACGTACGTTGATACTCGATTTTCCCATGCGCCATTTTGTGTCGTGTCTGTGTGTTGGCATGCGCTTCCATCTGGAAATATCTGCTGCTATCGTCAACCTGCGGTTTTTGACACGCACACATATCTATTTGCTTATATATCTTTACTATCCCTTCAAGTACAAACACACACACATACACACACTCACACACATACATATATATGTGCGTGTATATATATATATATATATATATATATATATATATATATATATATATATTAGATAGGGAGAGAGAGAGAGGAAATACCAGTAGATATTTTATAGTATACCGATACTAGGGAAATAAAAGAGGGGTATTGCAGGGCAGTTTACCGACTTATCTATAGGAAGAAACCAGGTGAATATAAAAACCGATCAGGGTGGAGCGAGTGATAGCGGCCAACGCAGCGAGGGTAAATAATAGACGTTAAAAATAACGGTGAAGAAATTAAATGTGGTAAAGAAAGAAACGTTCGAAGATGGATTTGGGAGGGAATAAAATCGGTTATGACGATCGCTGTGGGATGAAGATTAAACCGATTATCGCGAATAAAAAGCGATAATAAAGTGAGAAGGGGTAAACGAAAGGGATTAATGATAAGCAAAAAGTGACGAAAGATTTTTTGGTAGAAGAATGGGATTGACCAGATCAAAATCCGAAGTGTTTGTTACCCACAAAGGGAGATAACCCTTGCTGGAGGAAATACGACGGATCTTAGCATGCGCCCATTCAATCTGGATATTTGACAATGAAAATAACGCTAGTCAGTTCAGTGTGACGGATAAACGGATGGATATAACTTCTTATAAGGATAGCACGGAGGCAGCTAGAATTTTATGTACAAAATTTAGAATGACAGACTAAAGAAAATAGTATTTTAAGGCTGACATTCTTATGAAAGTGCTATTTCAAACGTTAATGTTACAAATACACTGGTCGAATAGGTTCTTATAGATTGACAGACCAAGAGACATCCTATTCCAAACTTTAGCGTAATAAACCAATAAAAATCTACTTAAATCTTTAATGTGTCAAAGGAAACCTCGAGTAAAAACTTTAATATGACAAACCAAAGCAAACTCTACTTACAACTTTAGCTTGACAGACCAATCAAAAATCCTGTTCCACACATTATTGTGATAGACCAAAGAAAATCATATTGCACATTTTTGCGTGACAGAGCAAGGCGATTTTTTCATACGTAAGCGTTAAAAATCAGGGGACATCATATTGTCAACATAAGCATGACAGACCAATATAGACCTATTTCAAACGTAACTAAAATCCCATTTAAAACTAAAGCGTAGAGACCATGGAAGATCCTATTTTAAACTTGAGTGTGACAATCCAAGAAAATCCTATTTTCAAACTTACGCGTGACAATGGAAAATCTTATTATCAATCTTAAGTGTGACAAAGGAAAATCTTATTTAAATCTTAAGCGTGAAAAACAAAGAAAGATCCTATTTTCAAACTTAAGAGTGAGATAAAAAGAAAGGTCCGGTCCTATTCCTAACTTAAGCGTGGATGCATGTAAAATTCTGGTGTTCACAAAGAATGAGAAATCATCAAACGGATGGGGGAAAATCGAAAGAATGAATGTGATATATCACAGCTCTTCAGTGCGGCTACACTAGCACTCATCCTGAGCCAGTGATTGAACCTACAACGATCTAGTTGATAGTCGACAGGTCTACCTCTTGGCCCATGGGATCCGTGTCTGCAAATTATATTTTCAAATGTCTATTTATATAAACATTTAGCCGTTACTTTTAAAGTGTTCGATTTTTTATTTATTTCCTTACAAACAAAGGGCTTCGCATTACGCTAATTAAACAGTAGGCGAAATCATTTACGACAGTACTCAACCTAAACCTCCAAAATTGCAACTGTATCTGTTTGTTGGTGTTAAAGGACTCTCCATAAGTCGTTGTGTCCCAGTCATATTTGGTTTTGGTGCACTTTTTATCGGTGTAGAGTTGCCCTTCTTCTATAATAATAAGTGAGAACTAATAAATATTTAAAGACTCGCAAAAGACCAAAAAGATTGTACGCGAATTTTGCTAATTAAACTTTAACCTCTTGAAATGAAGATAAAAATGTGTCTGTTTCTGCTAAACGCTACATTATAAAAGATATTTATAGCTCTTGTATTATACTATTGAGCTATCTTAAAGAACTTTGTGTTATTTTTCATCTATATTTAAATACTAGATTTGATAGATTTTCTTCTAATTAGTTTGGTTGATTGGCTTGGTTGTTTTATTTGCCGGCATAGCAACCCTTTTCGGGTTATTTAATGCCGTATCCAGTTGTTTTGGAAAAAAATTATGCTTAAAATATTTATTTGTAGAGTTTGGTTTGGTTTGGTTGTATAACATTCATTCATTTGGCTTATTCATGTTGCATTCAGTCATTTTGTAGGTTTTTATTCTTCAAGCTCTTTGTATCTTCAATCACTAGTTTGTAGTGTTTGGTTTGGTTGTCTTGTAGTGGATTTTGTTGCTCCTGTTCCCTGCCTTGCAGAACATGAATGAGTTTTGCAATGGAAGAGGGAAAAGGGTTATAGTATCAATGTTTGGCACATTTTAAGTTAGGAAATTAGTCGGGAAGTGGGGGAGGGAGAAAAAGACATAGGAAAAGGGAAAAGGGGGACAAGATAGGGGCTGTTTGGGGAGGGGGTGCAGAACAAAATTAAGTTTTGCAAAAGAAAATAGAAAAACAAAAATCATCAATTTTTTTTATTTATCTTATTTTATCTTAGGAAGCCAATATCTTCAGACAGCCTGATCTGGTTCCCCAGGTTTAAATTGGTAATATATATATATATATATATATATATATATATATATATATATATATATATATATATATATAACTATTTCATTTAATCACATGAACTAATATACAAAGATATCATTTTATGCGTAAATTTTCAGTATTAACTTCAACAGTGCTCAATACATACGTAGAGTCATGTAGTAAGTTATGAAAATAATAAAAATAAATGCCCTATATATTTTCATAACTGATATATATATATATATACATACATATATATATATATATATATAGAGAGAGAGAGAGAGAGAGAGAGAGATAGGAGCACACATACAAATACACACACTCGCATATATAAGAGAATATGAGAAGATAAAAATTAAAGTTACGCAAGAAATTTATTATATTATCGTGGCAACAAGGTTGAGGATGATTGCAATAAATGAAAGTGAAATAAGGGAGGGAACCATGGCATTTCGAAGCTAAATACTTCTCATCAGGCGAGGAAAGGAAAACTAGCATTATACAAAAGTACGGGCACAAAGGATAACACCAGTTTTATACGCATTGAAGACTAGAAATGGGGAGGTAAAGGGGAGAGATGATGAAAGGAGAGATAATTGTGAGGAGTAGAAATATTTCAAGAAGAGAAATAATGAGTAGGAAAGGGATTGGATAAAGAGAATGATTAATTAGAAAAAAATGTAGCTGATAGCTAATAAAAATAAGGAATAAAAATAAGGAATATGAAAAGGGAATAAAAAAAAGTAGGGGATAGAAGAAATGGGGAATAAAAAGGTGGGGATAAAGAATAAAATAATCTCTATATCTACTATTATACTTTGTCTGTGCGTGCGAGTCCGTCCCCTATGGACTCGAAAACGACTCGCCCGATTTTTCTGAAATTTCACACTTAGCAGTGTTTGTAGTTTCTGTATCGGAATGCCTCCGCTAAAGATCGATAATCGATAATCAAAATAATCCGAAGAAAGAAGGAACAGGCGATTTTGACTAAAGTTAACACCTTACACAGCCTAACATCACAAGTATATTTCATAAGTTTTATTACCAAACAAGTCGAAAGGCCCGACATATAAAATCAACAGTAGGTTCTTTGATATGACAGAAGCGCGTTCAAAGAGAATGTTTCTGCTTGAAGCTCAACTGCGCCATGATATTTGACCTTTTCATTTTAAACTAAAATTCAAGCCATTAACACAGCACAAGCAGAAAGGCCAACCATATAAAATCAACAGTAGGCTCTTTGATATGACAGGGATTATTTCGAAATGAATATTTCTGTTTAGAGTGCAATTAAACAATTTGCTGATATTTGCATTTGCATTTTGAACTTTAATCGAATCCGTTATATATTAAAAAATAACATATAACATTAACAGTAACTTCTCTACAGTGCAATGTATGCTAAGTCACTGCGAGGAGTCATGTGGAGCTTCCTCCTGGTGCACTGCGATTGGTCTCCAATGGGAACAAGCAATCAGTCGATTTGATTTTAAAATGGGTGATGGCAATAAAAAATATGGGAGTGTAAACATTCGCGGATCATCATTCAATCCCGAGCAACGTCGTGGGTCCTGCTAGTAAATAAGTATTATGCTTTTTTAAATTTTGCTTAATAATTGAGAAATGTATGCAATGAGTTCGTTCCCTATGGATTTCTGAAACAGCTGGGCCGATTCTTTTGAAATTTCACAAAAATGTACTTTATGTGTCTGAGAGTATCTTTAGATAGGTTTTGTATCGAAATGCCTCTGATAAGTATCGAAAATCAATAATTGAAAAAAAATCGGATTAATGTAGGAACACTGCGATTTTGACTAAATTTTATATCACAAATGCATTTGAAAAGTTTTATCACCGCACAAGCAGAAGAACCAGCGTATAAAATCAACAGTATGTTCTTTGATAAGAACGTGGCGCGTTTGAAATGAATGTCTATGTTTATAGCATAACTAAAGCATGATACTTGACTTTTGCAAGTGAGAGAAGGTATGTGAAGTTTCCTCCGTTACACCGGGGTGAGTCCCCGACTAAAGCAGGCAATAAATCGATTTTATTGACAAATAGTAAATTTCACCGATTTTGATGACAATTGGAAGTGTAACATTTGTTGATCCTCATTTAATTCCGGGCAACATCAGGTCTCCCTCCTAGTAATTTAATAAAGATAAGGGAATAAAGAAATAAATAAAAAAAAACATAAAAATAAAAATAAAAAATAAAATAAAAAAATACAGAATGACACCATAAAAAGGCATACCAACTCCGATTGTACCGACTTCGAATTCGAGGCTTAATTGAAAGGAACAGAAGAAAGACTAGTATTCCAGATGATAAACAGTATTTTATGATTCAGTTTGTCTTATTCCTTTAAAATGAACTTAGAAATAGAATAAGACACAAGCACTGGGAATGCGGCTTATACAGAAGCGATGTTCTCCTCATTAAAGCCAGGACAAGAACAAGCAATAGAAATATTCTAGACATCTGAAACTTATTTAAGGAATTCAGATTAGCTATAACTTTTGATGATGAAAAGAAAACACCTCTAACTGTCTAGATGTAACCCTAGGTCTGTATACTGGCTCCTAGAGCTCTTATCATAAACCAAATCTATCACAGTTCTATGTACATAAAATTTCAAACCACTCTAAATCCGCCATTAAATCTATTAATCTCTCTCTCTCTCTGTATATATATATATATATATATATATGCAGTCATCGCCACACAGTCCTGTTTCGTCGTAGCACAACTAATCAGTGGCGCTAGACTAGCACCTCTCCCAAGCCGAGGATTGAACCTAGAACCATCGCGTTGATAGTCAGCAGTTCTACCGATCGACCCACGGGAACGGTGCCCGTAAATAATCTCGCCAAATGTATATATAAACAAACATCCGTCCACCACTTTTATAGTGCTCAAACCGCTTATTTGTAAACAAACAATAAGCCTCGCATTTTTCATCCAATTAAGTAGCGGGTGAGATTATTTACGACAGTGATCTAACCAAAGAGGGGGGCTTAAAAAAAAAAAAAAATATATATATATATATATACATATATATATTCAATAGATTATCAAAACTCTCAGTTAACTATTCAATATTCGAACAATATTCTCAACTTTACAACAGTGCCTTTCACAATTCAAATTACTTCCAGGGAATCTCATACTCTTTTGATACTTCCCATGGTCATAACAATAATTCGAGCCTTATAACCCACAATATGTCGATTAACAAAACGAGTTGTTTTTATTAATAAAAAAACAACAGCTCTCTTAAAGTAAAAGTAATAACTATAAAACAGGGGTGCGCGCACTTTTGCAATTCGTGAGCTACTTCTGAAATGATCAAGTAGAATACGAGGGGCGTGCAATAAGTAATGCCCCTGACTCACTTCCAGTTGTTTGATCTAGCTGAAATTTTGCATGTGCAATGATTTATATCTCTACGGGCTATGTGGGAAATTATAGCTCTGAACTAATTGTGGTTTCTGTTTTACATGTGTTTGAACTGAGTCAGGTGGGAAATGGAGCCTTTTGAATGTCGAGCAGGTATCCAGTTTTTTTTTATATTTGAAAGGACGCACACCACAGGAGACTTTTGATGAAATGAAAGAAACTTATGGTGATAATGCCCCATCATATAACCTTGTAAAACGCTGGCATTGTGAATTCAAACATGTCCGGAAGTCTGTGGAAACAGCTCCCAGATCTGCCCCCCCCCTTATGCCATTGATGAGGCATCTGTCCGTCAAGTTGAGGCTGCAATTTTGGAAGATCGGCGCATTACTATTCGCCAAATAGCCCAAGATGTCAAGATTAGTACAGGGTCTGTAGAAACTATCATTCATGACCATTTGCATATGCATAAGCTGTCTGCCAGATGGATTCCCAGGTTGCTCACACCATTCCAGAAGCGAGAACGCGTCGAGTGCTCGAGGATGAATTTCGAGATGTACCAAGATTAGTCAAAGTTTTTCAAAAGACTGATTACACAGGATAAAACCTGGGTCCATCACTATGATCCAGAGACCAAAGCCCAGTCAATGCAGTGGAAGCACTTGGACTCACCACCTCCAAAGAAGGCAAGGGTGCAGCCCTCCGCTGGCAAGGTCATGCTCACAGTCTTCTGGGACCAGGACGGAGTAGTGATGACAGATTTCCTGGCAAACGGTACCACAGTTATAGGAGCCTATTATGCTTAACGTTTGAGGAAATTAAAGGAAGCTATCAAAATCAAGAAGCAGGGCAAGATTAGCAAAGGTACCCTCCTCCTGTAGGACAACGCTCCTGTCCACAACTCGCATATCGCCAGATCAGAAGCACGGGCGTGTGGTTATGAAATCCTCCCCATTCTCCTTGCTCTCCTGACCTTGCACCCTCTGACTTTCAACTTTTCCCAACCATGAAGTTGTTTTTGAAAGGAAAGCGTTTCCCAGATGATACAGCCTTGATTTCTGAAGTCACGTCGTGGTTGGAGGACCAAGCTGGGGTGTTCTACAAAAACGGTCTTCGAGCTGCATCAAACGATGGGAGAAATGCATAACTCTGGGTGCTTCCTATGTAGAGAAAGACTAACAACTGTGCCAAGTTTCGTTGTTCTACTCCTATAGGAAGTGGGTCAAGGGCATTACTATTGCACTCCCCTCGTATAACTAATTTTAATTTGAAATGCATTTATTTAAAAATATATTGAAAATGTTTTAATATCCATAAATGTTGGCCTATCTTGCAAAATTAGATGAATCCAATTTTTCAATATACCACTGCGCATTTTTTCACATTGTCTTATTCTGATAACTTGCACTGAAGTGAATTTGACAAAGATGCATATTCCGGACAGTAGCTACTGACAGCTAGCCTCAAGCATACTTCTAAATAATCATATTCCTCCGGTTCAAAAATTTGTCATCTCAGCCTTTTAGAGACGGCTCTAATAATATCTTACTCCGAAAATAAAAATACAAACTGAATCAATTCCAAGAACGAACCCATATCGTGCTGCCGAAATAAGAGAAAAATTTAAATATACCCAATTTCTAACACCCATCAACACCCCACCTCCACATTCATCTCCATCTCAGTAACCCCAACTTCATCCCTCTCTTCCCTATTCCTCTACCCCTCCTGCAATGTATCCGTCGCTATAGTTTTTCATCTGTAGTTCTCCCTAAGGGCCCCTGTAGATAACCTCTACCACTGTTCTTCCTCTACCTATCACTGTGTTCTATAGTATCTTTATGTTTTGTGGTTGACATTCACTCTCACTCAAGCTGCGCCATCTTTACTTGCCCTTATATATCTATATGTATATGTACACGCAATAACCCTTATCCCCAAGTGGCTTTCGGGCCTTGATAAGTGGTAACTACCATGTAAAAAAATATATATCCGTATGAAGGTCTTAATATGCTTACATATATCTTACACCTCTGCAGAGATAAATGTTTCTTTTCCTATATACGAGTTGCCTTCAATAAGTTTCAAGACTTTTTCATGCAGGCATTTAAAATTGTCATAGTTTTTTTTATTTACATTTTATTAGATGACTGACCAATTTTTGTGATTTCAGGTTTCAATGAACAGCTACAGCAGGCATGGGAATACACTTTACTAAAGCCTGATTTTCATAGCTGGTGAATTTTTTAAATGCAATTTCGACGTGGGGACATTTTAGAAGAACAATGTTATATAAAACTCTGCTTTAAACTTGGAACAATGCCAGAGAAACATATGGAATGTTTCAGACTGCTTTTGAATCGTCTTACATGAATCGAACATCAGTTTTTGGGTGGCATAAGAGAGTCAAGAAAGGCAGGAAGTTTGTAAGGGATGATAAGAGGTGTTTGAGGAGTAAGGATGTCAGAACACCAGAATTTATTTGCCAAATAAAGAATTTTATGGATAGGACCGTCTGGTGTCTATAGAGACAATAAGTGCATAGTTTGATGTCAGTGTGGGAACTGTACATACATAGAAGAACTGAAGATGCAGAAGATTTGAACCAGTTCAGACTTTCATCCTTTTTACAGGCTATTTGACTAAGATGGGCATCAAAACAGTTCCTCATTCTTCCTATAGTCCAAACCTTGCTTCCTGTGACTTTTGGTTATTCTTTAAGCTCAAAGAAACCTAAGAGGCTGTCGTTATGAGACAATTGCGGAGATGAAAGATGCTGTGATAAAGACTTCCATGGAACCTTCCAGAAGTTGTTGTAATGTTGCAACAAGTGTATTGCGGTCGGAAGATATTACTTGGAAGATGAGTAGAGTTTCATGTGTGTAGTATCAATAAAAGTGGCTGTACTAAAAAAAAGTCTGGAGACTTATTGAAGGCACCTCGTATATGTTTAGTTTATACATATAACCAGGAATCAAGTTGTTGTTATGTCCTTATAAGAACTTTGTGCGTATTTTATATCGTGTGCATATTATCTTTTTCTCTTTGCTAATAATTTCCGCCTTAATTCATCTCATTCTTTGTTCCGTACCCGTCCCTTCTTTGAATTGTAGTCACCATAATTGCCCCCTCATTTGGGTCACTACTGTTTCCTTTAGCAATCAGGGAAACTTAAACGATATATTCTTTATCCTATCTTCCTTTAGTTCAGTTAGCCTTACGTGAGCTACTCTGCTTACATCTGCCTTTAGGCATATATATGTAAATGTATGCACACTTAACCATGTGCTCATCCTACCTCACTTAAGCGAACGTGTGTGCGTGTGTGCATATATATGCTCTAGGTATTTATTATGGCTTCTTAATATGTATTTGCGAATATGTATGTATACACACACACACACACGCACACACACACACGCACACACACACGCACACACACACACACACACACACATATATATATATATATATATATATATATATATATATATATATAATTATTTACTATGATAATTAAAAACCTACACAGACACTAGTGTTTCATCCTTTCGGGAATCTTCAATGCAGGGTGTCACGATTAACACCAGTTGATAGATTCCAACCTGGCAATACAAGTCATCTCTGGTTTGATTACCAAAGACCGTATCCATTCAGCTACCATTAACCGCGTGAAATAACGTTGAAATCAAACATTTTATTTTTTTAATGTTTTTTGCATCACTCAGAGTAATCTAATCATTATATGATGATCTATGCTTATATATATATATATATATATATATATATATATATATATATATATGCGCTTGTGTGTATTCTGTATATTTCTATGTGATTTTATTCCACATAAATACCTCAAATTTCTCCCTAAGATGTATTACTCCTTTTAACCAATTTTCCCATAATTTTACATAGATGTGCTTATATAATGTTTTATCTTAACTAGTGATGAGACGATTCCAGGATTTTCCAGATTCCGAAACAATTACCGATTCTGTTCAAAATTCTCGTCACGATATACTTATCGATTCCTATTCTGATTTTTTTTATTTGTGAATATTTAATTAGAGATTTGTTTGTTTGTTTTTTTAATTTTCAGATTACTGTAAAATTCCTATAGAATGTCATATTATATTTCCGCAAATGAAAAACCCACGCTTGAGTAGGCAGGGGCGTACATTATATAAGTAGAACTTTCTGAATATATTCTCTGAAATGTTTTCTTTGTAACTAGTTAGAAAATTGTGAGACGACTAAAGATCTATTTCTCTTTGAAAACAAAGCCGTCTTGCATTAGTTCGACGTTACTTGATAAAATGCTATTCGAATTTAACAGAAGATAATCACTATTTCCGAACTATTCTAAGTTTTAGAGACGTTCACTAAATTTTTGATTGCTAACCCTACGTCCGGCTGGCATCGTAAAACAATGCGCAATCTCTGCTTATATATAAAAGGCATTTTGTCTTTTTGCGTGTTTGTACGAGTGTCTCTGTGTGTGATTTCACACTTCCGTACTAAAATAAAGTCTGATTTTCATAAATAACCGTTTGTAACATTTATAAATCGACAGAGCGATAGTTAAATAAACAAATCGCGAAGGACTATATGAAATGGACCTCGTGTTAAAAAACCAGATAAGACTTGTCATAGATAAACAGCACACTACGAAAAGTAGACAAAAATGTATAGAGGGGATATTTTTCAAAGACATCTTGACAAGTGTGTGAATCGCGTGAGTCAATGGGGTACGTTTACATCTTTTGAATAAAAAAAAGAAACATTTTGAAATTGAAACCAAAAAATTTCTGGTTCTTCAGCGAATGGATACTTTTTGGCGAAATTGTGGGGGGGGGAGGTACTCAAAACCTTCAGGCCATTCCGTGCCGAGGAAAAAAGAGAATTGTGTTGAAGAAACTAAGATTTGGTTTCATTTTTTGTATGGGGACTCAAAAGCACCTTTTCAATCTCGATTATCCGTCATTTCATTTTTTCTTGAAATAAATGAAAACAGCCAAATGTCCCAATATATATATATATATATATATATAGTAGGCCACCCGACATTGCCCGATCGTAAAATAAGCTTTCAATAATGAAGATTTCGTATTTACTATTATATATATATACTAGCAGTTCAAACCGACTTTGCTTGGACCCTGTGTATATATATATTATAAAATTTGACTCATGTCCAGGTAACCTACATCTGAAATTTCAAGTGTTTAGACAGACCCAGGGTTGGAGAATAAGTTTGGTAGACTCTGCAAAGGTCAACTCTTTGAACTTTGACCTCTTCGTAGCCCAATTTTCGCCCAAAACTGATTAAAAAGTTTGCTGCATGTCTCAATACCCTTCATGTAAAATTTCAAATATTTTGACTCAAAATTGGCTGAATATTTTCCTAGAGCTCAAAGGTCAAATCTTTGGAACCTTGATACCTTGGCAGCTAAATTTCCGATTAAAAACCGATACACTTTATGTAAAATTTCACATGTTTAGACCAAAAATTGGCTGAGTAATTTGGTAGAGACCGCAGAGGTCAATTTTTTGTAAACTTTGATCCCAATTTCGTACCCCTTAACATTTATTGTTGTGGGCTTAAATCAAGTTAACAAGTTTGATCCATGTCCAAGTAACCTACATCTAAAATTAAAAGTGTTTAGACCCAAAATTCGCAGAGGAGTTTGGTAGAGTTCTCAAAGGTCAAATCGTTGAAATTTGATCCCTTGACAGACAAATTTTCGGACGAAAACCGATTAAAGCATTTTCCATAATCTCAATACCCCTTATGTCAAATCTCGAGTCTGTAGACTTAAAATTGACAGAGTAGTTTGGTAGGGAAATGTACACATAGAGACACACACACAGACAATTTCACTTGTATAGGTATATATATTGGACTCAATATATTGTAATGATTAAAAAGTTTAAAAACAAATGACTCGTGCGCAATCACCGAAAATCGAAACTAAAACGTTTAGCTTACGATTTACTTTTCTTTTGACGTTAATGCCTGAGCTATAAAGACATGTTTGCTGGAAGGCTAAAATTAAAACATGAACGAATAGCTATTACGTTACGCATGCATACTCGTAATGCTGTCTTTCGATCTTTGCCTGGCACATTTCATATTTTTAATTTTCACACTTTTGCACCGATTTACCCCGGCTAAAACCCAAATATAAAGTTTCGAATACTCTATATATTAAGTTTCATGTATGTAGACTTAAAATTGATAGAGGAGTTTGGTAGATAATTTTTTTACAAATACATATACGCATATATAAATGTATATATATATATATATATATATATATATATATATATATATATATATATATATATATATATATATATAAAGCGAACGTGTCTGTCTGTGTGCTTGTGTACATTTTCTACCGCATTAACTCTCAAGACGCAAAATTTGATATACGGGGTACTGAGATTTGGGAAAATCTTTGTAATCCGTTTTCCGCCAGGAATTTGGCTGTTACGGGGTCAAAGTTCAACGATTCGACATTTGAGAACTCTACGACCCCCATCCCCGACAATTTTGGGTCTAAATACTTGAAATTTTAGATATAGGTTCCTTGGACATGGATCTAACTTAATAACTTGATTTGAGCCTAAAACAATAAATGTTAAAGGGGCATAGTTGGAGTCAAAGTTTTAAAAAATTGACCGCTTTTTTTTTTTTTTTGCTCAACATACACCTCCAAACACCCGGGCAACGCCGGGCTAGAATGCTAGTATACATAGAAAAGAAATTATAGCATTTTAAAGCAAATGTTACACAAGTATTCGGTTGGTGCAAAAATAATACCATTTTTATATACATGAATATAAAAATCAATATTATTTTTGCACCAACCTTATATAAATCATGTAGAATATCTGCATGAATATAATTACACGTAATAGTTAACTAAAGATGATAATTCCATAAGAAAACCGAAAAAACTAATAGGGAATTAATTAAAATGAATATTTAAAAAAATATGCAAATTATCTAGATCTTTTGCAGATAAATGCAATTCCACGAGCCATATGAGTTTTTTTTTCTTTTAAAATCATTGGAATAAAAAGGTTTTTAATATGAATATCAATATCCAAAAAATTATAAGAGTATATATATATATATATATATATATATATATATATATATATATATATATATATAATTGTCTCTATATATGATAAAAGAAGCGCATTTTTTCCCATCCGGACCTAAGTACCGTAGGTTTACAACAACAGATAGCACATGCAAATTTATTATGTTTACACTATTAGCCATTACCTTAGTTAACTGTAGAACGACATTTTAGACATATTAATTCGTAGTATTGAAACATTTCATTTTTTCCTAGGAGCGACATCATCAACATCGTAATAACCTAAAGAGGAAGTAGTTCCAATTTTATCCTGTATTCCATAAGTCCTCGTACGACCTCAATCTTCACCGCGTGATTTTATACTTTCCCCACTTTTCTGTGTCTACGCCGTCATTAACTTGCTACTGAATTCATACACATAATCTTACCACTATGCATTTACAAAAACAATAATATCTCCCTTTAGATATTCGCTGGATTTGTATTGGCTGAACTATAAACATTCCTCAATTCTAGATTAACAGTATCAGCCTCAAAACCGAACACTCATTTGTATTTCAATATGGCTTATACATATCGACCGTCTGGCTTATTAATTATTGCATTAGACCCTATACTAAAGAGAAACCTACCGGCTTATTAACTATTGCATTAAACACACCAATAATGCATTAGACATACACATTAAAAAAAATATTTGCTGCTTGTGTGTGCGTGTGTACGATTAAACTAATAGGCCGTATAAACTTCCGCACGCGTGTGTGGGTGTTTACACACATACACGTGCGTGTGTGTTTGTTTTCGTGTGTTTGTGTGCGGGTGTGTTCGTGTGTGTGTGCCATAAAACTATTAAACTCCGTAAACTTGGACACGCGAGTGTTGGCGTTTTTTTTTTTTTTTTTTTTAAAATAGTATTTTCACGTTAAATTCAAGTTTTACAATATATTTTTGTTTTTTAAATTGTTACATGCAAGTACAGAATAACTGAAAATAAAATGATTTTTGCTTAAACTTGCGGATGTTTTACGGTTGTTGTGAAATGGAACGGAAATTTAAATTTTGTTCCGTTTTAAATTCGGTACATTGTTATATTACGTCCAACTAATTGTTCACACTCGACATGTCAACTTTTATAGGTTTTGGGGCATGCTAACAGAGTATGCTGGAGGTGTCTATTCAGAAAGCCGTTCTTTACATGGAAAGGTTGGAGTGTTTATTCGCATTATCCTCCGCAAGTTTTACCTGATTTTTTTTTTTATAATTACAAATTTAAATCATTGTGCATTTATTCAAACGGTCCTTTATCTCGCTAGGTCAACTCCCCTCCCACCAAAAAAATACATAATAAAATGATTATCCTTATATATGAATTAAAGTTTTACGATATTTTTTTTTTGTTGTTGTTTATTAAATTGTTTGGTGAAACTACAGATTAGTTACAAAACACCCACCTGGTAACATAAGTGCATAAGTACCAATAAAGTGATTTTAATATCGTATTCAGCTAAATCCATAAAAGCGACGATTAAATAAATGGTTTATTTTATTGTCGCTACACCGTAATCGCGTGATTTAAATTTTAGCAGGCTTAAAGGATACATCTGCTTACTTAAAAATGCTAGTTTTATTTTTCTTGTCTTGAAAAAAAACACCCAATATTTTTGCTGATGACTTTGTTTCAAAAAACCAAATGATAAAATTATTATCGCAATAAAAACATCGTTTCCGAAACGATCGTACAATTTTTAGATTTTGTTTGTTCTTCCTTGTGAAACCGATTTTTAATTTTTAATTTTTATTATAAATTATCAATCATCTTACTCAATATACATATATATATATATATATATATATATATATATATGTATATATATGTGTGTGTGTATATATATGTATATATGTATATATATATATATATATATATATATATATATATATATATATATATAGAGAGAGAGAGAGAGAGAGAGAGAGAGAGAGAGAGAGAAAATTACCGGCAGGAATTGTTACGTTACATTGATGATTGCGTGAGCATGAAACACCAGCGTATGTATATTTAAATTAATAATTGATTTATTAATATATATATATATATATATATATATATATATATATATACATATAATCAAATAATAATTGCATATATATATATATATATATATATCCTTATAATATATACCAATCCTTATTTAAGAAGCTCAATGTAATTACAGAGCAATATAGTGAATGAATGACAAGTCTATATTACAAAGTTCATAATGTTGACCATCTTACAATTTATTCCTTTAATTAGATTGACTTTTACAATTCCTGACAGCATATTTTTCGTAGCACAAAATCAACCACTTAATTATTATATCAATTAGTGAATCTATTTTGCCCTTAACTTATCAGAAGAAATAGCAACAATCAATCCATCAAAAGGAAATAAGCTGCGTTTTGACATGATTAAAATCCAAAAATTGGAAGAGAAGCTGTAAATACCTTATTACGCCATTTTAAATTTCTATGGTAACCAACAGCCAATCAGAATGAACTGTCTCACGTTTCTTACATATGAGAATATTTAATTAAAGCAGTTCTAAATGAGTAAAACTAACACTTAACCATATATTCAAACATGTGAGTATATATATATACGGATACATAAGTATGTATATACAGCCATGGAAATCCACATTATGATGCAACCATATATTTCAAGGTTAAGACTAGTGGAGTAAACATTAATGAATTATTTTAGCAACCAATTTTTGACATGTCCTACTTTTGCCTTTATAACTGCTTTTATTCGTTTTTGCATATTATTGACTAAATTGTAGCAGGTGGTAAGATCTATTTTCTGCCACTCTTCATGGTCTCCAATTCTGTTTTTGATGAACATTTGTACATTCTCATTCTTTTCTCTAGATGGGACCATAAAGTTTCAATGGGATTTAGAGGGCCACTTCACCATTGTAATCCCTTTTTTCTCAAACCAGCCCATTGAAAATTTTGACGTATGGCATAGGGCATTGTCTTGATGGAAGATTACATCACTTGCCATGCTATTATTTAATATTTTATTCAAAGAGGTTTGGTAAACCTGGTCCAACATGTTAGCATAAATTGTGGAGTTCATTCTGTCCTCAATGAATACAACAATCCAGTACCTTAAGAAGCTATGCAGTCCCAAACCATTACGTTTCCTCCTCCAAATTTGACAGTTGGGACCACACAATCAGGATGAAATACCCCTCCTTCCCGACGACGAACATAAACCGCTCCAGGGTGCTAAATATCTGATAAAAAAAATTGCTACAATTTTTAATGGATGTTATGGATGTGCATTCACATAAAAATTTCAATTCTTCCTTTCAAAGTTTAAGAAATGAAAGCTGTTACTTTCATCAGGCCAAACAATTTTGGCCCAATCATCAAGTGTCCAATTTTCATGTTTTTTTTTGTTTTGTTTTGTTTTTGTTTTGCAAATTTCAGTCGTTTTATTGTGTTGGCCTGAGACAAATATGGCTTCTTCCTTGCTTTGCATCTTTTTAATCCAACTTCCAATAACCTTCTTCTCACTGTTCGTGCTGATATGTTTTTGTTTGCATTCTCCATAAGTTCAGCGGCAAGCTCTGAAGAACTTTTTTTCCTATCTTTTCAAAGATATGTATTTCCTGGCGGTTTAGACAATTTACGGGCTTGTCCTTTTCTGTCTTTGAAAGACTTGTTTCTTTGTACCTTCTACTCGTTGTTTGAACTCCCTTCCTTGAACATTGCACTTTCCTGGAAATTTCTACCTGAAAATATTCTTCGCCAGATAAAGCAACAATTTGTATCCTTTTAATCGCTGAAAGCTGCTTAATTGAATACATTTTCAATTAAATATACTATTATAGCACTGGCAGAAATTAAATATTACCTGAAAAATAAGAAACTACTTTTAGTGTGACAATCAATCATTTTGAATATTTGAATGAACTTAGTATGAAACTCGGCCAAAACACTTGAAAGAGGCTTTAAAGGAAATAAATGATTCAATCTACTGTGAAATATATTTGACGTTTGCTCTCAACTGTTTACTGTACGGTTCTTTACTTTTAAATGCGTAAACTATTATCTAAGGTTTTTTCAGATGCTTCATAATTTTGACCATGACTGTATATATTATGATGTCACTACAATTTTTAGGGGGGGGGGTAGAGTAGGTAATTTACAATTTTGTGGTTTTAGTTTTTACATTAAGTATTCTTCTTCTTCTTATTATTATTATTATTATTATTATTAGTAGTAGTAGTAGTAGTAGTAGGAGGAGGAGGAGTAGTAGTAGTAGTAGTAGTAGTAGTGAAGACTTAACTTTCTATTATAACTTGTTTTGGAACATTTGATGATGCAATAAATAACGTAAATTTAATTTACGTTAATTTGTTAATCTTGGTTTCAATATATATATATATATATATATATATATATATACACACACACACACACATATATACTAGCAAAAGTACCCGTCGTTGATTGGGTTCAAAAACAGCCTACAAAAATGGACTCTGATTTATGAAAGTATGATAGGTTATGGAAAGGAAGGTTGGTAAATTAGGGTTGAATTTGGGGGTATCAAAACCAAAGCAAAATATGATGAAAGTAAAAATAAAATAGATAAACCACATAATTTATTATACTATACCTGTTTACACTGAAACACTTATCACAATATTCTGTGGATCTATATTTAAAAAAAAAAAAACTTGTTAAACTTTGTGACATATTTCTATTCTATTGAGGTCAGGCGCGAACGAACACCCCATAATTTTATTATACCATATTTCTTCAAACTGAAACATAATCATCAAAATATACTTACGCAGATAGATATGAAAAATCTTTATTAAGTTTCTGCCTATTTCCATTCTATGGAGGCCAGGCGCGAACGCAGACTCCACAATTTTATTATACCATCCCTATTTCTGTTAAAACATACTTATCAAAGTATTATTCTATATCAAAAACACTAGTAAACGTTATTTTTAATTTTTTATTTCCATACTTTGTGGACCAGGTGCGTACACAGACCCCACAATTTTAATGAACCACCGTTCTGCCAGATCTAACATACCAATTCCTGTGTCTCGATACATCTTCTATCATTATATGCAATCAGTTTTTTAAAATAGTCAACCATATAGGAGCCTATTCGTGACCAGACACACACACACATTCAGCTTTATATATATATATATATATATATATATATATATATATATATATTGTATAATATATACAGGAATTTACATTTATATCGGTAGTCGGTACCGACGGTTTCAAGCCCGGTAGTTGAGGACTGCTCTTAATGTCCGTCTCAGGCTCTCTTCAGCCGACTCTCATCTGAAGAGAGCCTGAGACGGACATTAAGAGCAGTCCTCAACTACCGGGCTTGAAACCGTCGGTACCGACTACCGATATAAATGTAAATTCCTGTATATATTATACAAAAAAATATATTGCTCTTATTTCGAGAAAGGTTTTTTCCCTAATAATAGAGCACTGTATGGGATTTCTTTTTCTACAAAAAAGTACAAGTATATATATATATATATATATATATATATATATATATATATAAGTTTAGTGGTTATATTTACATTCTGAAAAAACAACATATAGACACATATATTCGAATTAAGAATTTATTGATTGTTTGACAAAAGGAATATATAGAAGAGGGTTATGTAGATTTCCTTAATCCATGGATTTTCAATAATGGATAATATCATCAGAGTAAATGAAATGCGGTTAGCAAAATGTTAAGCTGTGAATAGACACTTATTTTGCTTTTCAGCACAAATATTGAAAATATTTTTATGAGTGGTGAATGATAATTATATGGAGATAATTATAGGAAAAGGGAATTTGATACAACCTGGGCAGTCCATTATCGGAAGGAGTACGCAGAATATTGGTTCAGGGGAGAATGCAGTAATCCCATATAACAAAAAAGCGTGATTGCTCCTTATTGATTTTCCGAAAGGTATACGGGGCAGCCGTACTCGTTGGTGCGTTGAGTGTGTTTTGGTAGATGTAATCCAGAATTCAAATATAACCACTAAACTTTTATATTGCTCTATTCTTAAATATTGAGCTTTTCCTTTTTGGATAGGATCGCTCTGAAAGTATTACTTCAAGTAATATCTATCAGGATTTTTCATCTGATTTCTAATCAGTGTCTTACCTTGATTATATATATATATATATATATATATATATATATATATATATATATATATATATATATATATATATACATAGACATATACATATATATTAGCTGTACCTGTAGTTAAGTCTGGTTGACGCTAGTATTAAATTGACTTGTATCGCACAGATGCGCGCGCGCGGCGCGCACACATGTACACACAGAGACTCACACACGCACTTGAACACACACATGCACACGAAACACACACCCACACACACGCACGCACACGCGTACGTACACACACACACATACGCACAAACATGCACACACATGCACACTCAAAAAACACAAACACGCACACACACAAAACATAACACCCAAATGCACTTGGATCATATGAACACACGTATACACACACGGACACACAGACACATACACACACATACGCACACATACACTGACACTCTATGTAAATAGTCAGGAGTAGTCAGTTTTAATGCTTCAAAATCACTTACAAAGAGATTTTGAAGTATATAAACTGTAAATTTCTGGTTATGATTAAATTTTAGAGTCAAGCAATATAGTTCACTGTGTAAGGCTTCGGTAAAATCTGGGTCTCAGCTATATTATTCATTTATCTTTTTTATTTTTTTATTTAGCGTGTAAAGAAAAAATTGTAGCTAATCGTACTTTATAAAAAAATATTTTTCTTGCTTAAAAAAGATGCGATAATTGGTTATCAGCATGTGCCGACGCGTCGGAAAACAGTATTTAAGATGTACGATTTATGTAAACACAAAAGATTTATTACAGTAGCATAATTGTTTAAGAACAATTAATATCTCTGGTATATTAGCTTATATACATGGTTCGATGTGTCGCAATTGGTTATTATGTTCGTATTTGGTTTATTTTATATAAAACGATTACCTCTTGTAAAGAGTGACGCCATATTTAAAAATTTCTAGAGCGTTCGATTTTGTAATAAGATTTAGATTCTAGAATGAACAAATTGTCAGCTCTTAGCCAATGAGATTTGGCGGAATGTGAGAAGGGCGAATTTATTATTTTTGAATGGGAAAATAGAAAATATCATGGTATGTTTATGAATATATGATCCAGTTAATAAAGGTTGAAAATCTATATCTGTCGAAAGTGCTAAAATCCTCCCGGTGATGAGTGGGGGCTGTGGGAAGACTTGTTATTTTGAGGGAAAAATAGTAACTACCTCCTCTAATTGTAGGTTGCAATTGTGATGATGTTGCTCATAGGATGAAATGTAGGATTTTATTATAACGACTAAATATGTCTAAAATGTCGTTCTAAAGTTATATAAGATAGTAGCTAATAGTCTAGACATAATAAATTAGTATGTGGCATCTGTTGTTGCAAACTTTTGTCTACAGGGGAATTTCTGCAATCCAAAAATTATATAGGAGATAATACTGAATATATATATATATATATATATATATATATATATATATATATATATATATATATATATATATAGGGAGGTAATCCTTTCACTGCTTAGGAGGCATAGAATCCGACAATTATGTAATTGTGAGTTTGATCCTTTGTTAGAAAGTGTAGCCATGCTGGTGACGGTTGATACCCAGAAATGCGTATGTATGGATAACTTTCATGCACGTAAACATATTAAATATATATATATATATATGTGTGTGTGTGTGTGTGTGTGTGTGTGTGTGTGTGTGTGTGTGTGTGTGTGTGTGCGCGCGCGCATGTTTTTGTGCGTGGAAACGGACAGACATTTACTCGAACTTAAAATTCACAACTCTATTTTCTTTAATTGCAAATTTGGCAACTATCGGTTATTTTGAGTTCAGCTTAGACTGACATCTGAGCAGCGTTTGCAAATTACAAATGACACGATTCTGTCCCATTAGTTGTTATCTTTACAAACTAAAACAAAATCGCAATTATCCCACGAGTTTAAATATATCAAGTTTAAAGTCTGTAGTACAAAAATTCAGAGAGGAGTTTAATAGATACTTCACACACACACACACACACACACACACACACACACACACACACACACACACATATATATATGTGTATATATATATATATATATATATATATATATATATATACATGTACGTTTGCTGGAACATTTTTATCCTTAACCCTACGCAATTGTGCACAATGTAAAAAATATGCATAAATAGAACTGAGCGTAATAGTTAAGTGAAACCAATCGTCTAATTAGAAATTATAAAAATTAATAATTAATTAATGAATTTTCGTTTTTCAAAGGAATATGCAAATTAGTTAGCCTTCATAAAGTTGCTCGCATATCCATGAGTGGGTATAGTAAGAAGTTCGTTTTAATCATTTTTAAATAGACAAATTAGGCTTCTGATAACAATGTAAGTGCGTCAAAATATTAAATTTATTGGTGTGTATATATACATGTATATATATATGTGTGTAATTTTATGTATATGCGCGCGAGTATTTATGCGTGTTTCTGAATGCATATTGTGATCCAGGCACTTGGCCTTTTTTTTAATGTTTCGAAAAAAAAAAGCCATTATTATTTCGGAAGACACTTCTCGGGAATTGGAGAGCTTTTTGCCTTTTCTTGTTTCCGATAAAAATGTTTTCGGTAAAAGTAAATCATAGCAGATTGATTTTGTGGTAATATTATTAAACGGGACACAAAACGAGAGAACGGAGAGGAAGGGGAGATGAGACGGAGAAATATATAAGCGAACGCAAACGAAAAAAAAAAACGAACAAAAAAAGGAATAACACACACAAAAAAAAACAATGTAAAAATTAAAAAAAAAAAAAAAGAAAAAAAAACGCAACCGTAATCCTGTTTTTCCGTAGGTTTATATCTCAATATTTTGTGATATATCCCCAGGGGGGAAAGGCGTCTTTGATTCGACAAGGAATGCTTTCTCCAAGTTTCTTTGGGAAATCTTCCCTGGATAAACTCGCAGACTTTTTGGCAGGACTGTCCACGCTTTGCTTCGGCTTTTTCAGATATCCAATTTTGATTTATTTTTTTATTTATTTTTAGATGAGTTTTTTTTTTTTCTCTCGATCTTTTCTTTTCTGGATAATCCCATACCTACTCAATGATATTCGGATGTCGAGTCTTGGGACGCTGGACCATACACAAGAGGTTTGCTCCCCCAACCTTGTCTGACTCGGATATTTTGTTTTGGTTTTAATTTCTTTTCACTTTCCCCATCTATCTATCTAGATAGATAGGTAGGTAGATACATATCTATCTATCTATCTATCTATCTATCTATCTATCTATAAATCTAAACTATATATCTATACATCTATATATCTATCTAAACAATATGTCTATTTATCTATCTATCTATCTATATATCTATTTATCTTTCTATCTAACTATCTAAAAATTCCACTTGCTTTCTAAACTATCTATCTGCCTATCTAAACTATTTTCTATTTTAACTATCTATCTAAACTATCTACCTATCTAAACAATTTATCGAAATATTTGTCTGTCTATCTGTATATGTAATTTTTTTACTTATCTATATAAACTGTCTATCTAAACCTTCTATTTAATTTATCTATCTATCTATCAATCTATCAATCTATCTAATTATCTATCTAAACACTACTTACTATCGATATATATATCCATCTATATATCTAAACAATCTATCTAAACAATATATTTTACTATCTCTCTATCTAAATACTCTATCTATTTATCTATCTAAACACTCTGCCTATCTATGCAAACTATTTATTTATTTATCTTAAACACTATCCAAACAATTAATCTATCTATCTATCTATCTATCTATCTATCTATCTAACCGATTTATCTGTCTATCTATCTATGAGATCAGTTCAGCCTTCCAAATCTATTTCGTTTTTCTTCGCGGCTTCCGTTGGAATGTGAAAGAAGTTCGCGAGGTTCCGCTTAATTCTGATGAGATTGAGTTAGACGAAAAACAAGTAGAATAAATAAAAATTTAAAAAAAAACAGAAATAAAAAAAGACGCAAAGATAAAGAATATTATCTATCGGCTTATGCGTTTCTTAAATTCCGGACTTTATACATAAGTTCAATATCTGTCTTCGTCTGCTGAGTATTATTGATATTACCCTTTCATAGAAAAAATCGTTTCAACATAAAGATTTGCCAAACGATTTATAATCTTTGACCCAATTCATATATCAAACAACCATGATTTTGTCATTTTAAATTATTATTATTCCTACATTTAAATAATTGTTTTTCTTTTCGCGGACTCTCTTTTTTTTTCTTTTAGATTTTGTTTTTGTCAGCCATAACAATTCCTCAGTAGATTGATTTTTTTTTTATATTATAAGTTCTCAATGAATAAAAACGCAGACTATCAGTCTAAACAACTAATATGTCCATGAAAGGAATATATTTGTAGTTGAGTGATTTTGGCTAAAGTAATCGAATAATGCGATCTAATAAATAAATTGACTTAATAAACGGTTGTTCGTAGTCGCAGCTGGTAACATGCTTAACCTGGAATCTTTCTGCCTCTCTGTCAACGTCTCTCCCAGGCTGCTACGCCAGTTCGTATTTATGGCTATATACTAGCTAATTATATTCTTGTATGAAAGAACCCGGATGTATTCATATTAATTACATCAATGATTATATCCGTTATCGTATTTTAGGTTATCGTATCTAAGCGTACGCGCTGACTTTTTTTTTATAGAAATGTTATTCCTTTTTTTTATTCACTAAAATAGAGGGGAATATCTTGAAAGAGTGACATTTTTTAGTGTCGTCGAGTTAGTTTTGGTTGTCTGATCCCAACACTTCGGCCGCTGTACTATTTCAACCCAAGAAAAATTGATAAAAACTCAAAATATGATGAGTAAATTTCAATAATAATAATAAAATAACATCACCAGTTACGCGTAGTGCGCGCACACGCTCATGACCCATTTTTTCGAATTCGATTTAGACATGAGTCTAGTTATGGTTAGACATTTTTATTTATGGAAATTGCTCCAGACAAGTTACGAAGCCACTTGATGTAAAGATCAAACATGAATAAAAGATGATTATCGCAAAGACAGGTGATGTCTATTGGCCTTAGTATTGAAAAGAGCAAAGTTAAAAGTAGGGGGAAACAGTCAGCAGGAAGAGAGTTCCAGAGGCCTGCGGTTATTGGAATAAAAGTTGTACTACAACAATATATCAAAACCGCGTATTTCTGAAGACAACTAGACTAACGAGTCAAACAAGCTGGAACAAAAGAAGCAGACCATTCTAAAGAAAACATGGCGTAATAGTATTCATACAGAGTGAAACGATGAAAGTGTCTAAAGAAAACAACATTATAGCTTTA
The DNA here is from genome assembly GCF_053919585.1 of Euprymna scolopes. Classification (NCBI taxonomy): domain Eukaryota; kingdom Metazoa; phylum Mollusca; class Cephalopoda; order Sepiida; family Sepiolidae; genus Euprymna; species Euprymna scolopes. The sequence goes on from NC_136482.1 coordinate 178,893,987, forward strand.
TTTTAAAACTTTTATTGAAAAAAATCAATTCAGGTAACTTAATTATGTAGTAGAGCTGGTATCTATTTTATGTAGCCGCGTTCAGCCTCAATCACCGACTCGATACAGGTCCGGAACTGGGAGCATTCTTTTTCCACAAGCGCAAGCGGGAGTTCGGCGAATACTCGGCAGACAGAGGCGATCATGCTGGCTTTGGTGTTGCGAGAGGTCATGTTAGTGATGTTCTCGACGCATGACCAAACGAAAGAAGTCCAGTTGGTTTAGGTAGGGGGAGGAAGGATGCCCAGTGAGATAAGGGTGCAAAGTCGTAGCGTTCCTTCTGAAACCAAACCTGGGTCTCTTTGGACTTGTGGGCCGGCACTGAATCCTTCTGTCATACACAGGGTCTGCCAGCAACAATCTGATCGCACCAGAGGATCACCACACTCTTCAGTGTATCTAGGTACACTTTGGTGTTGAGATTCAAGCCGACGTCGAAGATGTAAGGTGACATGATGTGGCCCTCACTTGAAACTACACCAACGATCATAACTGTGGCCTGAAAACTTTGTTAAGCTGTGTCCTCAGGCGTACAACTATCATCATTTGCAATTTGAGGGTGCTGGCAATGGTTCTGTTCTCATAACTTGGATCGGCGGAAGGCATGAGTTGTACAGTGGCGCGTCTCCGATTTCGCTCGTTGAACATTGTGTCATTTTCAGACATGATAGAAGGCTCCTATTGCTCTTGGGATTTGTTCACAACTGATCGACTAGTAGATGATCTGCAACGAAAAACCGGTTTTCATCAAACGAAATGGAATCATGTCATCTTTTCTAGTGCGACAATTTTATCGTTCCAGTCTGTAATAAAGAAATAACATCACTAGTAACACATAGTGTACACACACGCTCTTAAACTACATTTTGCGAGTCCGTTTTAGTCACTTTTTATTAGTTAAAAATCATTAAAACCATTTCCTCCCCATGGATACATAGATATTCGAATGTTCCATTAAATTTTCCCTTACATCTCAAATGTTGTGTTAGTAAAAAAGTTAAAAACATTATTCTATTTTACCACAATTAATCAGTGAAATGTTATAGTATATCTTTCTTGATTATTTCAAGGTCTTGCTGGATTGTAGGACAAGAATTCATCTAGTCTGGTGGAGTGTCCAGTTTAATGATGTTATTCGCGGCAACATCGTATATAGGCCATTGTGCGGTAGCCATACCGAGGCGATCTTATTTGGACAGTTAATATTCTGTTATTTTATCAAGGTTTCGGTGTCTCTGTTCAGTCTCGAAAGACAAACGATATCCTCTATAGGGGCAGCAGCGCGTGTAATTGTGAGGCAACGGTTGCGCAATTCACAACCTCACCTTTCCTGAATCGGCACTGTTCGAGTCCAGTGGCAAAAAGAAGTCCAGAACGACTGGAAACAATGCCGAGATAAGCGGAGAGCACATACAGCACCTGTAAGTTCCAAATGGTCACCCATTTAGTATTGACCAGGTTTAACGTTGCTTAACTTCGGTGATCCAGCTGGAACCGGTGTGTCAACATCGTTATGCCGTATTTGTCAAGGTTTACTTATAGGAAAAAGTGTCCTCGTGCCAGGTTGTCTTGACAAACTCTTGTACAGAAAGATTTTAGACACTCGATGATATTGTTTAGTAGACATTCAAGTTCTCTCTAGTGGGCTTTCAAGTGGAATGGAATGAAATACAGTTTGATAAATAATATTTAGTAATCATGCTGACGTCATTTGGGTTACAAACTCAAAAACCTAAGTGAACAATAGCGACAATAAATGCGTGTGCTAGAACCGTTAACAGCGTCCCCCCTACACCAATTTCCTGTGATTGTGAGGAGTTTGAATTAAATGTAATTGTTTTCAAACAGCTGGAAACTATTTTGTTAATTAAAAAAATATATGGTCACAACGTTTATGCGGCAAGATAAGAACAGTACAAAGACATAACTGGTCAGTGAAATGTAACAACCCCAATGACGAAAGGTCAATTAGATTTACATTTATTTATCAGCGAACCAATCCTGATTCTTAAAGCTTTTTTAGCATAATCCCTTACCTTCTAAACATCTAAGAGAGTCGAGGTACGACAATCAAAAATGGCAGCAATAGATTTAATACCATTTACACAAATAGGCTTCATTGCCACACCAGTTTTATCAGGTTTTTTCTTATTGCATTTATCAAAATAAAAAAAGAAGTTTTTATGGTATTTTTTAAATTCATATTGCAGTTTCTTAAAGATGCAATATAAGCAAGGAAGTTATCTTCAGCAACATACGATGATGCAGTAAACTTTATCCCACGCAACTTCTAGTGATATATTTTACAAGATCCACACATTTTTCAAGAAATGTTAATATTTAAAAATATTTTTGCTATTCATTTTTTATCTATTTATTGTTTTTGTTTTGTAAATTTTAGTCTAATTTGCTTATTTTTTAAATTTTTTTTTACACAGTGATCACCACTTATCAAGGCCCGGAAGCCACTCAGGGATAAGGGTTATTGCAAGTACATTACGTTAGTGTGGAGATTTGATGAAGTGTTTACTAAAGGGGGTGGTTCATTAGGAATTTGTTAACGTTGGACTCGAAGACATCCAAGTTGTAGTCCGGTGGGAAGCAGGCAGACGGAGTATTTATATATTATTTTATATTCATATATATATATATATATATATATATATATATATATATGTGTGTGTGTGTGTGTGTGTGTGTATGTATACGTTTATGTGCGCATGTGCTGTAATACTTTTATGTATATATTTATAAACATTTGTGAGTACATGTGTATATGTATAAATATATGTAGATGTTTTGCGTGTTGTGCGGATATATATATATATATATATATATATATATATATATATATATATATATATATACGTTGACACACCGGTTCTTTATCATCGAAGCAACGTTGAGTCGGGTATGTACGAGATGGGTGACCATTTTGAGTATTCTAAGCGCTGTATGTGCTCTCCGCTTATCTCGATATTGTTTACTGTCGTCCTGAACTCCACTTGCCACTGCTACTTAACAACGCCGACTCAGGAGAGGTGTGGTTGGTGATTGCGCAACTCTTCCCACAAAAAATTCCACGCACAGGCACCCTAACAGTCGGTATCCATAATGCGCCCAGTATATATATATATATATATATATATATATATATATATATATATATATATGAAATCACAATCGGAATCTTCTATGAATATAAATCTCACCTGTCTGTTTAAATGTGTGTGTATGTATGTATGTATGTATGTATGTATGTATGTATGTGTATTTCGCAAAAACTTTCGACCAAGCAACGGATTTTCACGAGATCGGTATTATTTTGAAGCTCGACCCTTCGGGCGACAAATATCGAAAAGTTGGCTAAAAACATTAATTCTTTCACCCTCAACTGAGCACTTTTCTACAATGTGGGGGTGTCGTTTTTTTACAGATATTTTCGAAATAATCTTTTCGATTGTCTAGCCTTAAACGAAACCGACGTCACTTTCGGTTTGGCGGTGGTCGCAACAGCTAACGCGTTACGTTTTTTTTTGTTGTTTTTTTTTTTACTTTCTTTTCCTTCTTCGCGGTACGGGTTTGAGCCTGCCTGCCTACTACTGCTTTTTTTTCGCTCGCAATTTTCCGTTTTTTTTTTGTTTTTTTTTTGCTCAGCCAGCACTCTTATACACACCTCCACTTTATTATCGCCTTCACGTCACGTGTTCGAGCCTGCCTGCCTGCCTACTACACCTTGTTTTTCTTTTTTTGCTCAACACACACCTCCAAACACTCGGGAAACGCCGGACACCCAGGCTAGTCTATTATATAAATATCACCGGTCTGTTTAAATGTATGTATGTATGTATGTATGTCTAAAACTTTAGTCAGAGGCAGCGGATTTTTACGAGATCGATATTGTTTTGGGGCTCGACCCTTCGAACGACAAATTCCGAAAAAATGGCTAAAAACATTAAGTTCTTCATCCTCAATTGGGAACTTATCTACGGGGAGGGGGTCACTTTTTTCGCCGATATTTTCGAAAGTCATCCCCTCGTTTCGATTGACTCGCCTTAATTTAAACAATCATCACTTCCAGTTTGGCGAGGAGCGCAACAGTAAACACGTTACGTGTTTTTTTTTTCACGTTCTTTTCCTCCTTCGCGATACGGGTTCGAACCTGCCTTCTTACTATAACTTTTTGTTTTTTCTGCTCAACACACACCTCCAAAGTCCGGGCAACGCCGGGAACCCAGGCTAGTCTATTATATAACTATCACATATCTGTTTGAATGCATGAATATATGTATTATGTATGTATGTATGTATGTATGTATGTATGTATGTCTACCTAAAACTTTTCCCGGCGGCATCGGACTGGGTCGAAACTGATACCGTCTGAAAGGGTGGTGTCTCGGTCGAATAATATGTGAAAATTAGAAAAAACGGTCAATTATTTCCTAAAAAATAGATGTTTGCAATAAGGGAGGGTAGCAAAAAATCGTTCCTTCATGACAATTTAGCCAAACACGCATGCGCGAATAAGGTTCTATCTTAAATTCGTTTGAATAGAATAAAAAACGCTATAATCTCCCGACGCAATCGTAGAGCAGTGATTATGGTGGCAGCGTCGTTATCTTAAGATTGCACGTTCCAGCCTACGTAACGGACACTTTTTTCGATTTTTAAAGTTTTAATATTCAAACAGGTTTTTTATGCCATTTTTCGTTCGCTTATTCTTTATTTTTCCTTTTTATTATTGTCTGGATTTACCCCCCACATACATATTTCACCACACGTGGGCAACACCAGGTTCCCCTAGTCACTGTTAAAACAAAAATAGATCTTTATTTACCATAACTATATTATTATTATTTTTTATACAGGCATCACCACATTATCAAGGCTAAGAGGCCACTCAAGGATAAGGGTTAAAGAGTGTACAGTAGAAATTGGAAAATATAGTAATCTTTAGTAATGAAAATTTGGAAAATTTGATAACTTATATGGAACGGCTCATAAAGAACTTATTTACGTTAGACTTGAAGACAACCATATTGTACTCAGCCGGAAAGCAGGAAAACGGAACAGAGTTCCACAGGCGTGCAATTCTAAGAAAGAAGCATTGTTCATGGAATCAAGTTTAGGTTTAGGCACATATAAAGAGTGGGGGGAATTATTGATAGTGTTTTCAGCTAGACGAGTGTTTCTTGTGAAAGTTTGGCGAGGGGGGACCATAGACTGAAGCTCAGTCGAACACTTTCCATGAAAATAACGATACATCAGAGACAAGCTCGCAACATCTCTTCTGTGAGATAGAGGTTGCAGGGAAGAGAAAAGGACATCTCTTACGAGGCTACAAAGTCTATTTTGGACTCTATCAAGGCAGGACAAGTTCTTTCTACCAGCTCCTGCCCAGATGTGGCAACAGTATTCCATTCTTGGACATACCTGGCTCTTATATAGATAAAGAAGTGCATGAGCAGTGAAGTATCTACACCATTTTTCCAGCGGCCCTGACAACAGATTTGATGTACGTGTTCCATTTAAGATCAGGAGTAATTGCCAAGCCCAGAAGCTTGTCAAAACTTGAGGCCTCCTAAAGACGAGAGCCATCCATTTCAATTGATGCCAGATGTGGATCAGAATGTTGATGATGTAAAGAGAGAAGCTTGGTTTTAGATGCATTAAAAGTAACCAGCCACTCCTTTCCCCATTGTACCACTTGCTCAAGATTAGAGGAGAGAGAATCAGAGTCGTTTACTGTCTTAAATGTGCTACCGTAAATGGTAGTGTCATCAGCATAAATGTATACAAATGATGTAAGGATGTGATTTAGAAGATCATTAATGTAGATCAGGAAAAGAGTTGGGCCCAGGATGGAACCCTGAGGGACACCAGCATTAATACTGTGAGCTTCTGATTTTGGCCCCTCAACTACTACTCTTATGAACCTATCAGAAAGAAATGATTTAATAATTGAAAAGACATTTCCAGCTATACCATAGCTAGAGATCTTGTGAAGTAAACCTTTATGCCATACCCTATCAAAGGTCTTAGATATGTCAAGAGCAATTGCCCTAGAAAGGTTGCCTCCGTCGAGAGATTTGCTAATCCTATGAGATATAACTGTAAGCACATCTGCTGTAGATCTAGCAGAACGGAAACCATATTGAGTGTCACTAAGAAGGTTATTTTTGTTGAGATAATTGATTACTTCTGTATTTAACACAGATTCCAGCAACTTACTCATGACGCACAGGAGACTTATTGGTCTGCACTGAGAGAGGGATGAGCGATCACCTGAATTCTTAAATACAGGGCATACTGATGAGATTTTCCAGGATGATGGCAAGCTATTCTCCTGAAGACAACGTTTAAACAGTTTTGTAAGTATGGGTGCTAGTTCAGGTTGAAGTTTTATGAGTACTATAATTGGAATACCGTCAGGGCCAGTTGCTTTACTGGAATCAAGGTTTTTGATTAGCTTGGCAACATCACGTACAGATATACGCATATCACATAGCGTGTTTTCTGATACAGGAGGAAATATTGGGGGTTGGCGGCCTTAGTCGCAAAGGGTAAAATTAGCTGAAAAGTTCTTGGCAAAGAGTTTGGCTTTGTCTGATGCTGACGAGATTATCTCAGGTCCATTGATGATAGTTGGGATAGAGCACACGCTTCTGTTCAGGATTCTGTTTGCTATTTGCTAAAACTGGTGGGAACCAAGCCGCTGCTCAGCTACTTTGGACTTGACGGATTGAGCATACAACTCTCTTGCGTTCGTTATTACTTTCTTACAATGGTTTCTGGCAGTCCTGAAAGCGCCTTTAGTTTCCATACATCTATTACGTTGGAAGCAGTGGAAAAAGTAATTTCTGTGCGCGATGGCAGCAGCACATTCTGGAGAGAACTATGGCTTGCTGTTAGGTTTTTGCTGGAACTTTTTCGAGGGTATGAAACGGTCTATACCTACAATTAATCATTCCGTCAGGTCTGATACTATAGAGGACACATCCTTTTTAAACCTGGAACGCAGAGGTAGATCCGATATAAATGTACGGAAGCTATCCAAGTCAGCCTTAGTGTATCGATATACTGTACGATGGAGAGGTACGCCTGGAGACTTATTACATTTAATTTTTATCTTAATTGATACAACAGAGTGGTCGGAAGATCCAAGAGAAGATAGAACAGAAACTGAACATAGTTCAGGGCAAGTTGTGAGAAAAAGGTCTTGTAGAATCGCATACTGGCCGTCATTGTCGGGCACACGGGTGGGTTCGAGAACAATCTGAGAGAGGTCATAAGCAATGGAGAAATCATGACAGAACCTCCCCTCATCATCGGTCTTGTTTGAGTGGGTCAACCTTTCGACGTTGTGAACATTGAAGTCTCCACATACGTGAATGTTAGCTGAAGGATAAGCAGATAGGACTTGGTCAATTTTCTCAGATATGCTTTTAAAGATAGTAACTCCGCTGTTGTGGGGGCGATAGAGAGTAAATATAAATGCAGTAGTGTGAGCTAATGCAACCTGGAAGCACATATAGGGTAAGTTAGGATCTTCACTGGAGATGTCCCTACCACATGGAAAGCCATCTTTAATATAGGCACATATTCCATGCCCATGGCGATCTTGGGGGTCAGATTTAGAAGTTAAGTTAGAGTAACCTTTAATTGCGAACTCTTCTAGGGAAATAGCCTGTCCAATGCCAGTGTCGCTTCAAAATAAAAGGTTTGGTTTAGTCTCCTGTAATTGGGTTTCAACCTCAGGAAGGTTAGAACGTAGACCCCTGATGTTGGAGAAGGAGACGTGGTAGTAGGGGTCTACGTTGGAAGTTGGAGAATCGGGTTTAATCGTGTATTTTTTCTGGAAACTTGTCATGATGGAATTTTGGAATTTGTGGACTAGGTCGTCAGATTTACTTAGAGCAGGACAGAGGGGGGGAACTAAGAGAGAAAAAGAAACGAAGCATTTTTTTGTATAACATGTAAAGGTAAAGCCGTAACAATTACCCACTAATATAGCATCGAGAGGCCCCACCAGAAGCTTCTGCATGGCCCAGAATCCATTCACCAAATGGCAATACACCAGCCCCAGTACTTTGCACCTGCTGATAGGACAGCCTCTTTAGTGGTTAATCCAAGGTTCGGGTCCCTGACTATCAGGCGGATAACGTCAGCCCAGACAAAATGTTTACCTCCAGCACCCTTACTAGTGACATGGCTACAAGGATAGACATAGAAACAAAAAATTTCCGCCATCTCTGCCAACTGTTCGCGCAAAATACTGCCAACCTAGAACACAGCTTTTTCTTCTCCCTTTGTCAGAAAAATCACTCATTAAAAAATGAGGACTGAGGGACAAATAAGAAGCGAGAGTAACGGGAGCTGCCGATAACGCACCCACAATGCGTTTTCTACTCTCCATTAATAAAAATAACAAAACTATTAAGTATTATACTAAATAAAAGTCCAACGGGCGTGTTTAAGGGAAAGTATGATGATAGATTCTCCTATCACGAACTAAAAATGAATACAATTACGTAATCTATTTTTGCAATAAACTTGATAGATAAATAAAAATTTATGAACGAGAAAAAAAGCTAGCATTTAATAAAACAGAAATACATAAATAAAATACTGAAATAAAATGTAGTTATTAATATTTGAATCTAAAAATAAAAAGTACGATTAATATAGAAGTCACTTATCTCGGAAAAACACTTCCGTCTCCACAATGCAAACTGTAGAAAATAATTTCTGTTTTAACAACAACAGCGTTCAAAAGACATTTTTTTTTTTTAAATTAACAGTTAAAAGAAAAGCGTGATCTTATTCTGGACTTTTGCTAGTCACATTTTAAGAAACTTACGATATAAAAGAAAAGCGGGGGGGGTCTTCCGAAAGTTAGTTGGTGACGTTATAAGTAATTGCGAGATAAAATGAAAGCAGGTCTAAAGGGGTGGGGACTGAAAGGATAATATAATGGATTGAGTCTATGCAACCAGAAAAAACGCTAGCATTTAATAAAACAGAAATACATAAATTAAATATTGAAATAAAATGTAGTTATTAATTTTAATATTGTTAGTATTATCACATAAAAATCCCTGAATATAAATCATAGAACTGCCTCCTATATTGTTACTTTTTGTGGAAATCGCTCCAGACAAAGCATGACGTCATTTGTTGTCAGAAGCTAAAAAATAATTCATAGACAAAAGAACTTGCCAACGATATGTAGAAGATGAAAAACGGCAATTCTTCCCTCTTTGTCAGACGCATCGTTCATAGAATATGAAAACTAAACGATAAAATAAGCAAAAATAGTTTTTTTGACCGACTGTATACAGAAAAAATAGTTTTTTGACCGACTGTATACAGAAAAAATTGTTTTTTGACTGACTGTATACAGAAAAAATAGTTTTTTGACTGACTGTATACAGAAAAAATAGTATTTTTGACCGACTGTATACAGCAAAAATAGGTTTTTGGACAGACTGTATACAGAAAAAATAGTTTTCTGGACAGACTGTATACAGCAGAAATAGTGTTTGGACCGACTGTATACACCAAAAATAGTTTTTTGACCGACTGTATGCAGCAAAAATAGTTTTTCGACCGACTGTATACAGCCAACATAGGTTTTTGGACAGCTGTATACAGAAAAAAATAGTTTTTTGACTGACTGTATACAACAAAAATAGTTTCTTGGACAGACGGTATACAGCAAAAATAGCTTTTTCGACTGACTATATACAGAAAAAATAGTTTTTTGACTGACTGTATACAGAAAAAATAGTTTTTTTTGGCAGACTGTGTACAGTAAAAATAGTTTTTTTTGACCGACTGTATACAGCAAAAATAGTTTTTGGACAGATTGTATACAGCAAAAATATTTTGGGGGGCAGATTGTATACAGCAAAAATAGTTTTTTGACTGACTGTGTACAGCAAAAATAGTTTTTTTGACCGACTGTATACAGCAAAAATAGTTTTTTGGACAGACTCTATGCAGCAAAAATATTTTTGGGGGCAGATTGTATACAGCAAAAATAGTTTTTTCGGCAGACTGTATACAGCAAAAATAGTTTTTTCGATAGACTGTATACAGCAAAAATAGTTTTGAGGCAGATTGTATACAGCAAAAATAGTTTTTTTCGACAGGCTGTATACAGCAAAAATAGTTTTTTTGGCAGAAAAAACAATAACACGCAGAAAACATGAGTTTATTAACATTTCTATGAAAATACTGCCTATTGTATTTTATATATAGAACTGACCTAAATACAGAAAAACAAGTTTTTAGGACAGACTGTATACAGCAGAAATTATTTGCTTTCTGACTGTAAACAGCAAAAATAGTTTTTGGACAGAAAAAACAATCACATTTCTATGAATATAGTGTCCATTGTATTTTATATAAAGAACTGGCCTAAATGAGATAAATTAGTAAGTATTAATAAATACTCAGAAGGTAATATTGTGGTACATAGTGCAATATAAATAATAAAGTCCCACTGTAAGGAACAATCTTTAATTTACTCTTTCAGTCCAGCACGTTTTAGCACACAATGTTTTTTTGTTTTTGTTTTTTTTTTCGAATATTCCCTCTTTTACCTAAAATTTCGCACGCTTCTTTCTTCGGTAAAATACCGTTGTACATCAAAATTACTGAAAGTTCCTTTCTCGCACCATTATAACAATGATTATATATTATTAAATCGTGCTTATGTTATTGCTCAAAGTTGCCAGACTGGCCTTCAAAAATTGGACCTTTTTAAAGAGTAACGTACGAACTAACTGAGGAAGGCACAGTCCGAATATCATATAGATAAAATCAAGAAATTAAAACAAATCTAATATATAAAACTTACTATGTCTGTCTTCCTATCAGTTTTCCTGTACCCATATTTTTCAAACTCTATCTCTCCTAAAACTAAAAATCACAGAGCAGCGCTAGGGGCCTCATATGATGGCATTTTTTATAGACCGTTTTTTATGAGTCTTTAGCTGATTAAAATAGTTTTAAGGCGTCAAAAAGGGGTCAAAAATTATTTTAAAAATTGTTATACATTTTGTACATTCATCTTAGTTTATTTTTAATGAGTTCACATGCGTGTCACACAGCAAAAATAGTTTTAACTAAGTATAGTGTTAACGTCACCAGCTTTGAATGATACAGTTTTGTTTCGGTTCGATTCCAGCTGATGGTACACAAATACTTTTTTTTTTAATTTGAAATCACGACTATAATAATATATACGAAATCTGGACAAATTAAAATATCATATTTAAGTGTATTTTATGTCCGGCCAAAGCCGGGCGCCCTCACGCTAGTAATATCAAAAGAAACGAAAAAAAAAAGTGCAATAGAAAAGTGGGATAGAGAAAGAAGAAAGAAACACAGAAAATAAAAAAGGGAAAACAAAGAAAACTGATGACAAAATGATCCTCCTATTTAATACTATATTCCCTTTCCCTGCATAATTGGTTTGCTAGCATATAACATGATCTCTCTCTCTCTCTCTCTCTCTCTCTCTCTCTCTCTCTCTCTCTCTCTCTCTCTCTCTCTCTCTCCGTCTTCTCCTTCTTTATCTCCCATTTTTTTATCATTTTTCTTTTTAATCCACCAGATAATACACCCCCGTCCATTGTTAAAAATGTTTTTTTTTAATCTAACCTCACTTTCTTTCAATTTATATATTTTTGATCGAATCTAATAATTTTTACATATAATTTTGATTTTCGTTTTACTTTCAATATAAACATTTCAAAGAAAAACAGACTTTTTTGCCCGGTGATTATTAATAACTAAAGATCGAAACATATTCTTGCCAGTGTAGCAAAGCCTGTACATGTTCACACACACACACACACACACACACACACACACACACACACACACACACACACATATATATATATATATATATATATATATGTATATATATATATATATATATATATATATATGACAACTATGGACTTTCTTTTTAACGCGACTGTATATATATATATATATATATATATATATATATATATATATATATACCACTCACTGGATAAAGCCGGAGAGGGCAGAGCGGTAGCTCTAGATATGTCTAAGGCTTTTGACAGGGTATGGCATGAGGGTCTCCTCAGGAAAATTAGACCATACGGTATCACTGGTAGAATACTAAACATAAAATCCTCCTTCGATAAGAGAAAAATCCAGGTTGTCCTCGATGGTCGTACATCTAAACAATATGATATAAATGCGGGAGTGCCCCAAGGGTGTATCCTTGGACCTCTGTTGTTTCTAATATTAATAAATGTCCTCCCCGACAAAATTGCCTCTGAGATGGGTATATATGCTGATGACACCACACTCCATAACAGGCACGACAGGAGAACAAATGAAAACATATCTAAAGAAATCGCAGAAACACTAGAGGATGACCTCCAATCTGTAGTGGAATGGGGGACAAAAAGGGATGGTTACATTCAATGCCGCCAAGACTAAACTAGTTTTCTTCAATAATTACAAGAAACCTTCTCTGCCACTAATAGCAATGCCCAACGACTCTTTATCTGAGAGTACATCTTTCAAACTCCTTGGCCTAATGTTTACGGGAAACATGAGTTGGAACTGCGAAGAAGGTAGGCTCTCTCTCTACCGAGCTAGAAAACTACTAACACCCGAAAGTATCCTATACCTCTATAAGGCCACCATTCGCCCATGTATGGAGTATTGCTGTCATATTTGGGTTGGTGCATCTGCTACTAGTCTCTCGCTCCTAAACAAGGTTCAAAAGAGAGTCGCCAATCTGATAGACCCTGAACTGGCTTCTAAGCTTCAGACTCTGTCCCATCCACGAAATGTTGCATCCCTCTGCCTGTTCTACAAGTATTTTAATGGAGAATGCTCTGACGAATTGCAAGCACTTGTGCCCCTACGACGTAAACACACTTGACAAACCCGACAGGCAGCTAAATCTCACTTCCACACAGTAGAGATCCCTAGATGTAAAAGATATTTCTACTCCAGAACCGCTAGACTTTGGAATTCCATTCCAGGTCCCTGCTTCACCAACTGTACTGACGTGCAGAAGTTCAAGTGTAAGGTGAACAGACATCTTGCTGCCCAAATCCCCACATAGTAGCCCAGTAGATGTTACCCTTGATAGTAGCCCCCTACACCAAAGTGGCAATGTGCCTTGTTTGGGGTGAAAATGTAATAAAATATACATACATATATATATATATATATATATATATATATATATATATATATATATATATATATGACAACTACAGACTTTCTTTTTAACGCGACTATATATATATATATATATATATATATATATATATATATATATATATATATATATATTAGACATTAAGAGGAGATTATAGATAGATAAATACCCGTTCACATACATTTTTCACGATAAAGCTAGAACCCAGAATTAGATAGATGCTTGTCACATCGTAGAATGTAGAACTGGATAAAAATATAAGAATTTAAAAAATCGAGGCATAGCCAATAGATTGCGACGTGGCCCATATGGTTAGGTCGTCAGAGTGCGACGACCTGGGTTCGTGTCTATGTCGGAGTACGTCACTGATGAGATGCAGTATATCGAAACCCACTTTGGGTCTGGCGTTGTCCGTTGTCGATAGAATTGTTCGATTCTATCTAATTCTGAGTTCTAGCTTTATCGTGAAAAGTGTATGTGAACGGATATATATATATATATATATATATATATATATATATATATATATCCGTTCACATACACTTTATATATATATATATATATATATATTACATAGGTATCACCACATTATCAAGGCCAAGAAGCCACTCAAAGATAAGGGTTAAAGAGTGTACAGTAGAAATTGGACAATATAGTAATCATTAGTAATGAAAATTTGGTAAATTTGATAACTTATATGGAACGGCTCATCAAGAACTTATTTACATTAGACTTGAAGACAACCATATTGTACTAAGCGGGAAAGCAGGAAAATGGAAGACAATTCCACAGGCATGCAGTTCTAAGAAAGAAGCTTTGTTCATGGAATATACGTTTAGGTTTAGGCACAGATACAGAGTGGGGGAATTATTGATAGTGTTTACAGCTAGACGAGTGTTTTTTGTGAATGTTTGGCGAGGGGGGGCATAGATTAAAGCTCAGTCGAACACTTTCCATGAAAATAACGATACATCAGAGACAAACTCGCAACATCTCTTCTGTGAGATAGAGGTTGCAAGGAAGAGAAAAGGACATCTCCTACGAGGCTACGAAGTCTATTTTGAACTCTATCAAGGCAGGACAAGTTTTTTCTAGCAGCTCCTGCCCAGATGTGGCAACAGTATTCCATCCTTGGACGTACCTGGCTCTTATATAGATAGAGAATAGCGTCAGCAGTGAGATATCTACCGGATCGATAGAAAGATCCCACCATTTTTCCAGTGGCTTTGGCAACAGATTTGATGTACGTGTTCCATTTAAGATCAGGAGTAATGGTCAAGCCCAGAAGCTTGTCAAAACTTGAGGCCTCCTAAAGACGAGAGCCATCCATTTCAATTGATGCCAGATGTGGATCAGAATGTTGATGATGTAAAGAGAGAAGCTTGGTTTTAGATGCATTAAAAGTAACCAGCCACTCCTTTCCCCATTGTACCACGTGCTCAAGATAAGAGGAGAGAGAATCGGAGAGAACTTGGTCGTTTACTGTCTTAGATTTGCTACCATAAATGGTAGTGTCATCAGCATAAATGTCTACAAATGATGTAAGGATGTGATTTGGAAGATTATTAATGCAGATCAGGAAAAGAGTTGGGCCCAGGATCGACCCCTGAGGGACACCGGCATTAATACTGTGAGCTTCTGATTTTGGCCCCTCAACTACTACTCTTATGAACCTATCAGAAAGAAATGATTTAATATTTGAGAAGACATTACCAGCTATACCATAGCTAGAGATCTTATGAAGTAAACCTTTATGCCATACCCTATCAAAGGCCTTATATATGTCAAGAGCAATTATCCTAGAAAGGTTGCCTCCGTCGAGAGATTTGCTAATCCTATGAGATATAACTGTAAGCACATCTGCTGTAGATCTAGCAGAACGGAAACCATATTGAGTGTCACTAAGAAGGTTATTTTTGTTGAGATGGTTGATTACTTCTGTATTTAACACAGATTCCAGCAACTTACTCATAACGCACAGGAGACTTATTGGCCTGTACTGAGAGGGGGATGAGCGATCACCTGAATTCTTGAATACAGGGCAAACTGATGAAATTTTCCAGGGAGATGGGAAACTATTCTCCTTAAGACAACGTTTAAACAGTTTTGTAAGTATGGGCGCTAGTTCAGGTTGAAGTTTTTTGAGTATTATAATTGGAATACCGTCAGGGCCAGTTGCTTTACTGGAATCAAGGTTTTTGATTAGCTTGGCAACATCACGTACAGATATACGTATATCACATAGCGTGTTTTCTGATACAGGAGGAAATATTGGGGGTTGGCGGCCTTACACTGGCGTTAAAAAGAAAGTCCGTAGTTATCATTATCTTTAAAGATCACAAATTTAAGCTAAATTGAATGTAACTGTTTTAACAACCTATACCTTATTTGATTCGCCTTTTATTCCTCTATAATTTTACCTGTTCATATTTGATTTTAAATTGAAGTATTCTAGTGTTCCCGTCATTGGTACGTATCGAAATCGAAAAACTTCGATCCTTAAAATAGTCTTTTTTTTTCTGATACAAAAAGACAAATTTTTGCAGGGGAATATTTAACGTTTCACCGGCCAAGGGAGGTAATTCTCAGTAAATCAAGGGCAATTCAATTCTAAGCAAATCATTTCTTCTTAAAAAAGAAGAAAACTTGTCATTAGGATATATAGCTCCGTGGCAAAGTATTCGATTACAGATTGAATGGTCCCCTGTTATGCCTCGGGATGTGCCCACCATTTTTATTTTATTTTTTTCTTATTAATAAGCTCAATTTACGATAAAAGAAGACATGCAATATAAAATCTCCGCAAATTATTTCTTCGTTTGCATATTTTCAAACTAGTCATCAACAAAAAGTGAATTTTTACAGGCCATTCATCGTTAAGCCGAAATATCAGCTGACGTAATATTGTAAAAAAACACATACGGAATTCGATGAACGACATTATCATTATTATTTTATATATATTTTTAATTTCTTTGCAAATTAGTCCGCCAGTAAAATTATTCCTCGAAATATGTAATATTACGATAGAGGATTGATTCTATAATAATACATGCAAAATCTGCATTAATTAAAATATTATATTAAAGCCTATTGTACGATTGGGAAACGCCGGACGTCCAGCTAATATATATATATATATATATATATATATATATATATATATATATATATATATATATATATATATATATGAGGCAGGGAAGAAAGAGCGTAAATAAACAGAGAGAAATTTTGCTTGCATACGTATGTGAATACGTAATAAGTTAAATATCTATGATCGCGACTCGCGTTCAGATTATTGTGCATCTATTCATATATTTAAAAAAAATGTCATCAATGGAGAAAATCATAAAACGCGCAGCAGTAAAGGAAATCGAACGATGCCAAATACATCGGCAAACAAAAACATATCGAATATGATTGGAAAACATAAGAAACGATATAAACAATATTAATATCGTCATCCAGAGTGACCACCAACCTAGTCTCAGCGTGATTCTGTGTATAATAAAAGGAGAAATCCATAAAAAAAATAATGCAGGCAAACCTCTCACTTATCCTATTCCCAAATATATACATATATATATATATATATATATATATATATATATATATATATATATATATGCATGTATATATGGCTGTATATATATATACATTGATATATATATATATATATATATATATATATATATATATATACACATACATATATATATATTGTCTATCCTGCTCAATCTGAAAAAAACATTACTTTTAGAATATTTTCAAGGAAAACCATAAAAGTATATATATATATATATATATACATATATATATATATATATATATATATATACATATATATATATATGCAATAGTAAACTTTAAACTAATATAAAAAACAGTATTTATATGTAGAAAACTTTATCCCAACCGAATAAAAAAGCTCAATACGAAATATATATATATATATATATATATATATATATATATATATATATATATATATGTGTGTGTGTGTGTGTGTTGTATATATATATATATATATATATATATATATATATATATATATATATATATATATATATATATATATATATTTATATTAGCATGGGTATCCGGCGTTGCCCGGGTATTTAGCGGTGTATGCTGAGCAAAAAAAAACGGTCAATTTTTTTTTTAATTTGACCCCTATTATGACTCTTAACATTTACTGTTTTGGGTTCAAATAAACTTATTAAGTTAGATCCATGTCCAAGGAACATATATCTAAAATTTTAAGTGTTTAGACCCAAAATTTTCGGAGGAGTTTGGTAGAGTTCTCAAAGGTCAAATCGTAAAACATTGACCCCTTAACAGCCAAATTTCTGGCCGAAAACCGATCACAAAGATTTTCTCAAATCTCAATAGCCTGTATATCAAATCTCGAGTCTGTAGACTTAAAATTAAGAGAGTTATTGCGTAGGGAAATGTACACACACGGACACACAGATACACATACCCGTTCACTTTTATAGATATATACTAGCATTGCAGCCCGGTGTTGCCCGGGTTTTGGAGGTGTATGCTGAGCATTAAAAATAAAGGTCAATTTTTTTAAACTTTGACTCCTATTATGACCCCTTAATTTTTATTGTTTTGGGTTCAGATCAAGTTATTAAGTTAGATCCATGTCCAAGGAACCTATATCTAAAATTTCAAGTGTTTATACCCAAAATTGTCAGAGGAGTTTGGTAGAATTCACACAGACAGACAGACACACACACAGATACGCAGACACGTTCACTTTTATATATATATATATATGAATGTACAAAAGTGTAACAATCACCACTTATCGAAAATGAAATGAAAGCCTGCCTCTGCAACTATGACCATTGTCGGTAAATGTCGATTGTGGCCACTTTTTTGGGTCAATTAAACTGTTACGAAATGAAATCGCCTATCTTCAACTGTCGGGCACTTTCATCCAATGGAGCACACTTCGTTCTGTGACTAACACATCTGTTCAGTGACGGATACTGTAATTTAGTGGAGGTTATGACTGTTTTTAGCTATACTATGACTTACTGGCACGTGCGTTTCGAGGCGTTTTGTGGGCACTGGTTGCCTATGGACATATGGGTCATTGTCGGTTACTTTCGATCATGACCATTTTCGGTGTCACCCAGTGAAGCGCACTGTCATGTTGTGGCGGGCGCTGTCATCTTATAGCGATTATGAATGTTATTGGTGGTAATTAGAGGCTAGTACTCTTTTAAAGTGGTTACTGTCACTTGAAAGCACTTCCGGGCACTGGCTGGAACTGGTTTGCACTGGCAGACACTGCTGTAATAATGGCGGTTATATGTGGGGATTGGGGTTTACTCGAGTTAACTGGGTTCACTTAAAGGCACTGTGAAAATTAAATTCCATTGTATACGTTATTTATTGTTTATTAAACTGCTAGGCGTCTCCCATGTTAGAAACACGTTTCTAAATAATAAAGTTATTATAGAAGTACGTGTTCAGCATAAGTACGCATATGTTAATTCACACATGAAAATAAATAAAACCGTGTAATGTTTGCCATATGTGAAATAATTGGTAACCTAAGTATTGCGTTTATTTTTTGTCATGTTCGAAACTTGGAAATGGTGTTAGCATAAAATGAATAAAACTCCTCGAAAAGTATGAAACAATGAAATTGTCCCCTCAAGAACACAACACTACAGATTTATTTTAAAACTTTTATTTAAAAAAATCAATTCAGGTAACTTGATTATGTAGTAGAGCTGACATCTATTCAATGTAGCCGCCTTTAGTTTCAATCACAGCCTCTATACGGCTCAGGAATTGGGGGCATGCATTTTCAACAAGCATCGACGGGAGCTCGGCGAATACTTTCAGGATGGCAGTGATCAGGCTTTTATGTTGTGGAAGGTCATGATGGTGATGTTCTCGACGTATGATCGAACGAATTAATCCACCGGGTTCAGATCGACAAAAGAGGGACAGTGAGAGAAGGATACAAAGTCGTAGCACTCCTTCTGTAGCCAAGCCTGGGTCGCTTTGGAGTTGTAAACCGGCGCCGAGTCCTGCTGCCAGGATTTTCCATCAGCCACTTGATTGCACCAAAGAGTTACCACACACTTCAGCACATCCAGGTACACTTTAGTGTTGACCTTCAAACCGAATTCAAAGATGTGAGGTGGCATGATGTGGCTCTCATTTGAAACCACACCAAAGGCCATAATCGTGACTGGAAACTTTGTTTTCATCACCCTGGGAACGTCTCTGTTATTTGTGGCAATCTAGCGATGTATTTTAAGGGTACTGACAATGGCCCTGTTGTTATAACTTGGGTCGATATAGAGTCATTAGTTGTACAGTGGCGCATCTCCGATCTCTATCATTGCACATTGTGTCACTTTCAGGCATGATAGAAGGCTCCTATCGCTCTTATGATTTGTACACAACAGGTTATCCAGTAGATGGTCTGCAACAACAAAAAAAGAAAGAAAACCGGTTTTCATCAAGCGAAAACGGAATCATGTTTAGGGCAACAATTTTATCCTTCCGCCCTGTAGTCTATAGAAATTAAGGGATGTTTTAAAGAAACAAATAAAAATGTGTGTTTTGTTCGCCGTAAACCGTCCAATAATGTGTGTCGTGTTACTATGAGTAGTAAGCGGAGGTTTCTTTTCCTTTTTTTTTGTCGAAGCAAGTAAACAGGGAAGCCGTATTGAAATTAAGCATTACCACTAAAAGCGATCGCGAAATGAATCTGAGCAACCAAAGTGCTTGAAGACGAAAAACAGAAACGACGTTATTTGGTAACGGTGTGAACTGGGGTAAGAGGAGTGCCTAATAATGAGGGAGGGTGTATATTTCTGCCACCTCTAAATATGACTTGTTTGGGAGAGCGATACTCCTCGGAATTATTGTTGCAATTCAGTAAATGAATGGAACACGTACATCAAGTCTGTTGCCAAGGTCGCTGGAAAGATGGTGGGATCCTTCTACCGCTCCAGCAGATATCTCACTACTGATGCAATTCTCTATAAAAGCCAAGTAGTGGGGGATGCCCTTTTCTCTACCCTGCAACCTCTCTCCCACAGAAGAGTCGTTGCGAGCCTATCCTTGTTTTATCGTTATTTCCATGGCAGGTGCTCGACTGAACTCAAATCTCTGCCCCCCCCTCGCCAATCTTTCACGAAAAACACCCGTCTAGCTGAATCCACTGTGAAAAATTTCCCCCACTCTATATCTGTGCCTAAATCAAAACGCGGATCCCATGAACAAAGCTTCTTTCTTAGAACTGAACGCCTGTGGAACTCTGTTCCGTCTGCCTGCTTCCCACCGGACTACAACTTGGATGTCTTCAAGTCCAACGTTAACAAATTCCTAATGAACCGCCTCCTTAAGTAAACACTTCATCAAATCTCCACACTAACGTAATGTACTTGCAATAACCCT